>NC_039243.1:2638466-2658466 GCF_003368295.1 Carassius auratus
TTTCTTTTCTTTTTCCGTTTGAGAGTTTCGTGTTCTGAGTTAAGTTTTTGTAACGTCCATTCAACTTCAACCCAGCGAACACGACTCTGCACTTTCAGCCAACGCCCAACAACCACGGGCTTCCCAGACGTCATCAGAGACTGAACTTCCAGCCAATCAACGACCTCGGGATAGCCCTTTCACCGAGGCTCCTTCTTCACAGGAGATGCAAGTAACTTTACCTCCAGACTGTGACCTTTACTGGTGTATCTAATATATTTTTAACCTCATTGAGGAACTCAATGCGAGCGCTAATTACGTGATTGATGGTTGTTCATGTTTATGCAATTTAACGTATTGCTGTTAACTTGGGATTCCATATTTCCATTCTCTTAAACTCATCTTTCCCTAACTTTCGACCTTCCTGCAACTGTGTGAATGTGTGTGTGCGTGCGTTTATGTGTTAGATTAGTTTGTATGTCTTAGATTTATCTAATAAAGCCTTATTCATATTGAAAAGAGAAGTATCTTGTGTTTTGTGCTTACAAGTTAATGTCTTAAACTGTCGATCTTGTTACTGTGCTAATTGATAGTGTTTTCACTATAGTTTGGATATTAGTATCCAGCGCAGATTTGATGTTAAACGGCTCGTTCACTGAACCGCAGGCGCGTCTCCGTGAACAGCCGTGAAACAGTGATTCTGTTCAAATTCCCTTTAAAATCTTAAATGATTCCCTTTGAGCTAAATTGACCTGTTTCCCTTACATTTATAATGGTGGAGAATGATTGCGGGCAGTTTAATCTAATTGTGAGCATAAACCAAGTTATTTAATCTTTTGATTTTGCTAAAGGAATGAAAAGATGAGAAGCTTGCGAGACGTGTGTGTTGAGAGTGTGACGTACAGCAGCGCGCGCCCTCCCGCTTGAATGAAAGGAGCTAGAGGAGACTTTAACTCGAGTCCGTCTCCCCTTTGTTAACAGCAGTAAGTGAACTTAAAAGTAAACATCTGAGATCGTACAATAAGGTAGAAATTGAGCGTGTTCCTCATTTGTGTAATGCCTTGTTTTATAGCTGATTTGATTTCACTGCGTGTTCCAGTGTCTCAAACGCTATCTCAGTCACTGTTTGCTGAACGGAGCTAAAACTGTTAGTGTTTCAAAAGGGATATAAATCGGTGAATAAAGAATATTTTGAGCGGGTTCCTCAATCTATTTATCAAAGTCCCCGTATTCATATTTCATATAGTTGATTGCCAGTGCGTGTTCCACTGCCGAATCAAATTTGATATTCGACTCCCCTAAGTTAACGTTAAACATTAGAGAACAATGTTTGCCCATGTGTATCCGTTCACAAGTGAATGCAATCTCGCGTAACACTGCGTGTGTCCGAGAGTAATTTGAATGGGAGTGTTTTAAAAGCTTGATCAAGTAAATTTTAACTGTGTACCAACAGCGAAGGAAACTTTTATGTTTGTGTCCAGAAAAACTGGCACGGAGATTCAAATTGCTGAATTGACTATTAATAACTACAGCAGGAAGCTGCTATTTGAATTAAGATAAATTTAACTCTATACAAACTGAGAGTTTAAGTGCCACATCGCAAAACCAACTGAAAGGCGGTGTTGTTATTTGTACAGTGTTGAAATGAGCCGACATTTCATGTAACATGCTTAACTGTATTTGCAACAATGCAACGATTCATGTGCTAATCCACTAGAATGTGTTTTGGTTGCCATAGTGACGACCGTGACCCGGAAGCCTAACGTACTTCCGGAGCAACTCTGAACTGTGCAAGCGCAGCGCACAAACTCCGCGGTGTCGCTAAGCTAACGAAACCATTGCATTTACATTGAAGTCTATACTAAAGCCACTAGCCTCAAAGGTTAGCCGTTAGCATTACCATCCAGTGGTAGAATAAATGTGTTTTTGGGCAACGCTGACGTGATTTAACCATTTTAAACATCTTAACTAACACTTGTTAGTCCTTTCTTTTTATCGCTCTCTTTTCTCACTAGACCACTTATTTTCATTTTACTAGAAAGGGAAATACTGACTCACAATTATTAATTGTCAAATTGAAATTTAATTGAAACATTAAATTTATTTTGAATCATTTAAAATTTCCCTTTCAGATCATTTCATATGATCTTTTATTTCTAGTACTCTCTTTTGGGTCTAACTATTTTAGGAATGAATAAGCCTTGAACTTTGGAAGTTAAAGTAAACTTATTCTTCCTAATTTATTTATTACCCATCTGAATATATGCTATTCAGACCTTTACTTATTTGAATGCGTTTTACCCCTCTTCCTGTTTTGGTTATACACTTAACCACTATTGTTTTACGTATTGATTTCCTCTTTTTAATTTCATTTTTGCATATTTTGCCCATTTATTAATTTTTTTTCATTTTCCTATTTCTTACCATTTCTTTTGTGTATCCTAGCCTGGGAACGACAAACCTGAGCCCTAAAAGGAGACATTGTTATCCCTCACTACGAGTTCAAATAAATTAGAAAGACAACCCTCTTTCATTTAAAGTTTATTTTGTTTGATTAGTTGTGCAGCAACTAACACAACGCTCTCCTTGTAGTTGAGATAACCGCTACTGAGACTTACCATCTCCGTCCTCTCTCTCCTTTACTTTCCTCTTCTCTTTTTACATTTGTAGGACATGTAAGAACCATCAATCAATTCTAAGTGAAGTAAATACACAATCGTGCCAAAGACGACGAATCATCCTTATGAATTTGATTGTAATCATCCTCTTTTGTTCTTCCTAACCTCCCTACATTTGGAAACGCAATCCAAGTTTTAGCATCTCATCCAACGTTGAGATCAATTTAATAGAGATACGTGTTGAGCAACTGTCGCCTTCGCTGACTCCCTGGTGAGCGGTCCAACTGAAAGGTGTACGGTGCCAATCCTGTCAGACTAAGAAAAGAGATATCAGAATTATTATTGTATTCTTTTGTCCAAAGCAAGAAATATAATAATATTGTTTATGTTTTTGATAACATTTAATTGGAAAAAATTATTTTCCTCATTTGAAAAACAGAAATTGTGCTTGTCATTTGAATTTGTTTTTCACCTCTGTCTCTCTTTTCCTCTTCCTCATTAGAGTGACAAAGTCTTCGCATCTCTAGTCTACTTAGACACCCTGAGACCAACACAGTCATCACCACATTTCACTAGTGGTTCACAATCACTGATACAACACTTAGTTGTCCCACCACACATAGGCTTTTACTCCACACAGATCTGTGTCAGTCTCTCTTCTCCCCAGCGTGCCAACATGCCGCAGACTGCAGACCCCATTTCCCATGGGGAAGATGTGAACATTTGGCTGAGAGGCATAACAGACAGCCTCACTCCAAAGACATTTGAACTGTTATTATTTTTAATAATAATCCTAATCCTGAGAAGATTCCTGACACAAGATTCAAGCCAGAACAACAACCACGAGGAGCTAGTCAAGATCACGAGCTCACTAAGCTATGCCTTCACCACCCAGCTGAAACTGAGCGACAAGCACATCACCCACCTTCAAGAGGAGCTGACACGTGCTGAACGTCGCATAGACAAGTTGGAAGTGAAAGTTCAAAATCAACTCAAAGCACCCAGCGAGAGGGAGCAGGATACAACAGAACAAGTTATGAAGCTCCTAGCAGCCCTGGCAGCAGCTCAGCTCGACCAGCAACATACAACGGCTGCTCAGAAAGACCTGGTAAACAGACTCCAGTATGCCGAACAGCTACTAGAGAAAGCCAAGCTAGATATCAGAAACAAGAACTCTGAAATCAGTGCTTTGAAAGACCACCTTGAAAGGTACAGAACTGAAATGGACAATCTGACCCAACAACTAGATGATACCAACGATGAGCTCTACATGGTCAGAAAAGAACTCCAAAATGCTTACAAGCACAAACTAGAGCCAAGAAAAGAGAAACATCTCTTAGCCTCATCACTGCTGAGCAGAGCAGAGTCCCACGTCCAAGAACTGGCATGTGACGAAAGGAGCGAAGGGCCACAACCCAAAACCTCACCTGCCTTCGCCACACAACCCTTTCCTGCCAACGAAAGAAAACCTCCCGTCCAAGGCCTTGAAGCTGCACACGGGATGACCATCAAAGACCTCAACAAGCTGTCTAAAAACATCAGCAGGTTCAACCCGAACTCCACAGAGAGCCCCGACATCCAAGCTTATCTGCGAGATATCGAATTTCACCTGGAAGTGAGACCTCATGTGACTGACAGAGACTGGTTATACCTCCTTAGAGCCACGTCCAGTTCCGAGGTACGAAACTTTCTAGATCGACAGCCCAGTCAAACCAAGTCAAACTACCAGCGACTTCGTGAGGTCCTGATTAAAGAGTTTACAGACCCAGAGTCTGAACATGGACTGTTAACTGCCTTGGAAACCAACAAGGTCGTCAAGAGACTCCACAAGCTTATTACAACCGACTCCGACAATCCTACTTTGGTGCACACAACAGCCCTGACCTTGAAGAGGATGTGAATTTCAAAACCCTCTTCCTAAAGAATCTGCACCCCGGAGTAAGTCACCATCTAGGTGTCATGGCCTGTCCGAACTCCATGACCATCCAACAGTTGCGTGACCTAACACAGAAGGCCTATAACAAGCAGAAGTTGGCCTCAAAGAAAGGTAACAAAACATCCACACTCTTGAACTCTGTCAACAAAGACTCAAGCCTTGCACTGGACGACACCCAGCGGCATCACAACACCAGAGTCTTCCATCAAGAGCACAGAGAACGTGACGCCCATATCCACGACCGCTTTCAGCCCAACTGCTGGAAAAATCCATGGGACCAGCCACGCTTCTCAAGAAACCAAAAGGATAACATCTGGAAACCTAACCAGATATCCAAAGGTAATCACCTGACTCATCCAAGAGCAACTCGTGTGGGTAAGCGACAACAAAACCCACCTCAGCACCACTCAGACATGCACAGTGCTGAGTACTCACAAGAACATAACCGCTTACCATTAGAAGACACGGAACAAGTCATGGAACAACTAAGAGAGTTCCTTCAAGACAATTTACATGCAGGTGACCACAAAGTTGAGTCATGCTCGCTGTGATCAGCGACAGAACGGAAGGCCGGTGATCACCTGGTGCACCGCATCAGAGATGACAAGCACCTGTTCAACAACAACCCAGAATGAACAAGTCTTTCACGGCCAACTGTTGATGAAAAATCTGAGGTACTAAAGGACATCACCTCAGTCACTAACAAACTGTCAAATGAACTCCAACTCCAAGTACCACATTCCCTGTCTGTGCAACAGCAACCACCAGAGCACAGAAGGTCAGAAAGTCTGCTACAGCCAGAAGGCATCACAAGAAGAATGCAACATAGGAGACAAGTTTTGCAACTCAGCTTCACACAGCCATGCCAAACTGCCTCCGACGGCGTGCTAAAGAACTTCCTGCCTTGCTGGACTGACCCCTCATTAGACCATGGACACGCCCTCATCCAAGCCAAAGATGCAGAGAGCCAGTCTTCAGTGACATGCTAGAAAAAGGGGGAGACAACACAGACTTGAACAGATCTGACCACACATGCACTACACCAGTAATACACAACATTACCTACACCCAGAGGTAAACACATCTACTGATAACACAGTCAACAAACATATTCTTCCCACAGGTAGAATATCCAACTTTTAGCGTAACAAAGTTACACATACCCACCATGAAGAAATTTGCAGCCATCCTCACAATAGGTAGAACACCTGACACTAAGTTAAGGTTCACGACACACTAGCTGCACCTGACATCCTAGCTCAATAGTAGTTGTAACACATGCTAGGAAAACCCACAGCAGCCTTGTTTTGTTTTGTTCTTCTTTTACCTATCCTTCTCCTTCCCCTCTTTCCTGAGTAGGTGAAATGCCTAGACACCCTGCGAGGGTTGAAGGTCTGATATTAGGATTGACTCGCAACACCTAATATCCGCCAGCCACTCTAAACTGAATGGAAGCCAGAGAGCTCCATGCATGATAGGTCAATCCATTGAATTGAAAATGAAATTACTAGAAAACTAATGGTAAACATGTAAAGTAAGACAACCTAGAAGAACCAAACAAAGTTAACCACAAATTTGATTGATGAATCAAAATAAAAACAATTTCCAAGACCATCTAAACTATCCTCAATGTGCTAAACTACATTGACTAATTGAACTTAACCACGTGTACCTAAATAACCTGATGCCTGCACCAGTACAGTAACTGTCATGGAGGTGTTGTCTTGCTGTTTGCTGTGTTTGTCTGCTTCTTCTGCCTTTGTTTCTCCAGCGATCGACGATGTCTTCACCTAAACACCTCGCCGATCGAAAGGGGGATATATGTAGCAGAAATGAGTCAAATCAGACAAATCAAAGAGTCTATCAGAGCTGTGTGCATTGAAACATGAGCTGAATTCCTCAGGAAGTCATAAATCAGTTCTAGTGCCACAGGAACCAAACAAGATAACCAACCAACCAACTTGTTCACACAACAGCTTTCAACATTAACACCAATAGAACAATTATTGACAATTTTAATTCAAAGAAGAGATTGTCAAATTTATTGTTCGTGATTGGAATGCAACGCTGGACATCACATGTAAACCCAGGAGATCAAGTTAAATACTTGCATTGACTTCCCCCCCCAGCCAGTGAAACCAGACTGAAATTCCTAAGGGGGAAGGGCTTTAAACCTTTGTCTTCACAGAAAAGTCCTTTGCCAGAGAATGGCAAAGAAACCCTTTTTATACATTATATATGGACCAGAATGAACTCAAAAAAGACTTATGAATGAATCATTCCATTGCTTAACTCCATATTCATTTACGTGTAACCCAAACATTTGACTATCATGTATAATCACTTATTGTGTATGTCTTTTGATAACTATAGGATACCTAGTCATGTCTAGTATTCAAATAATCGCATTTTCTTGCTTGATATTGTCCTGACAATCATTTATTTGTAAAATATATCATAATCATGTTATAGGAATCATGTCCAAAATTAGACCCTGTGAGGCAAGAACCACATGCTTGGTAAGATAAACAAATGATTTATGATACCCAAGACTCAAGAACATATCTGATTGGTCAAGGCAACATTTGAGGGGTGGCCAACAGGAAGTTTTAAATACTTTGGACACGATGTAATTTGGTTTTTAGTCATGCTTTTTTTTAGTCATGCCTTGCTTTTAGTTCTAGTCTGCCTGCTGCTATTAGCCATGTCGGCTTTTAGTCTGCTTTTAGTTCTAGTCTAGCTGCTGCTATTAGCCATGTCGGCTTTTAGTTCCAGCCTTGCTCGTGCTATCAGTCATGCCTGCTCTTAGCTTTTAGCTTGTAGCTTTGCTACCTAGCTTTAGCTTGTAGCATCTAGCCATGCGGTAGTCATCATTGTTCTTTGAGCGCGGTTCCAGCGTGCCTGCCTGCTGCTACTATGAGAAGGAACACAACCTAGTCTCGTCAAACTTTATTTCTTTTCTTTTCCGTTTGAGAGTTTCGTGTTCTGAGTTAAGTTTTGTAACGTCCATTCAACTTCAACCAGCGAACACGACTCTGCACTTTCAGCCAACGCCCAACAACCACGGGCTTCCCAAGACGTCACTTCAGAGACTGAACTTCCAGCCAATCAACGACCTCGGGATAGCCCTTTCACCGAGGCTCCTTCTTCACAGGAGATGCAAGTAACTTTACCTCCAGACTGTGACCTTTACTGGTGTATCTAATATAATTTTAACCTCATTGAGGAACTCAATGCGAGCGCTAATTACGTGATTGATGGTTGTTCATGTTTATGCAATTTAACGTATTGCTGTTAACTTGGGATTCCATATTTCCATTCTCTTAAACTCATCTTTCCCTAACTTTCGACCTTCCTGCAACTTGTGTGAATGTGTGTGTGCGTGCGTTTATGTGTTAGATTAGTTTGTATGTCTTAGATTTATCTAATAAAGCCTTATTCATATTGAAAAGAGAAGTATCTTGTGTTTTGTGCTTACAAGTTAATGTCTTAAACTGTCGATCTTGTTACTGTGCTAATTGATAGTGTTTTCACTATAGTTTGGATATTAGTATCCAGCGCAGATTTGATGTTAAACGGCTCGTTCACTGAACCGCAGGCGCGTCTCCGTGAACAGCCGTGAAACAGTGATTCTGTTCAAATTCCCTTTAAAATCTTAAATGATTCCCTTTGAGCTAAATTGACCTGTTTCCCTTACATTTCAGAAACTATTTTCTATGTTTTCTTATGTGCACGATAGGCCACGCCTCTCACCTGTGATGAGGTTGTCCACTAGCGTGGTGGGAATGCAGAAGATCCCGACCAGCAGGTCGCTGACGGCCAGATTCAGGATGAAGATGTTGGTGACGGTTCTCATGTGCCGGTTCCTCAGGACTATCACACAGACCAGAGCGTTCCCCATCAGACACAGCAGGAAGATGAAGAGATACGCCAGCGTGAAGAGCGCGGCCGTCGGCAGAGAGTGCTGGTAGTAAGGGAACAGGACGTCGCCCCCTGCTGTGCTGGAGTTGGTGCTGTTGGTCTGGTTGATGCAGGAGACCAGATCTGAGATGATGTAGACGGAGGAGGCATCCCATGATCCCTCAGTGGCCTCCATGAATACAATGCTGGGAACAAACACAAAATAAACAAACTAAATAATAATTTAGGAAGCCTGTTTCTGCCATGGAATAATATATCTGTGTGTGTGTGTGCGTGCGTGTGTGTCTGTATTTGAGAGAGTGTGTGTACGTTTATGTCTGTGAGGGTGTGTATGTGTGTTTGTGTGTGTGTGTGTGTGCGTGTGTGTGTGAGTGTTTGAGAGAGTGAGTGTGTGTACGCTTGTGTCTGTGTGTGAGAATGTCTATGTGAGTGTGTGTGTATTTGAGAGAGTGTGTGTGTGAGTGTTTGAGAGAGTGAGTGAGTGTGTGTGTGTGTGTGTGTTTGAGTGTGTGTGTGTGTGTGTGTGTCATATCAGGACACAACTCTGTATAATGACATGGGTATGACACAGGTATTACAAGGAGAGCGTGACTTATGAGGACATAACCCATGTCCCCATTTCTCAAAACACTTATAAATCATACAGAATGAGTTTTTTTGAGAAAGTAAAAATGCACAAAGTTTCCTGTGAGGGTTAGGGTTAGGTGTAGGGTTGGTGAAGGGACATAGAATATACAGTTTCTACAGAATAAAAACCATTACACCTATGGGATGAACACACTTTACACAAAAACAAACATGTGTGTGTGTGTGTCTGTGTGCATGTATTTGAGAGAGTGTGTGTGTGTGTGTGTGTTTGAGTGAGTGAGTGTGTGTACATTTTTGTCTGTGTCTGTATGTGTGTATGTATTTGTGAGAGTGTGTGTGTGTTTGAGAGTGTGTGTGAGAGTGTCTGTGTGAGTGTGTGTGTATTTGAGAGAGGGTGTGTGTGAGTGATTGAGAGAGTGAGTGTGTGTGTGTGTGTGTGTGTGTTTGAGAGTGTGTGTGTGTGTGTGTGTGTGTGTTTGAGAGTGTGTGTGTGTTTGAGAGTGTGTGTGTGTGTTTGAGAGTGTGTGTGTGTGTGTGTGTTTGAGAGTGTGTGTGTGTGTTTGAAAGTGTGTGTGTGTTGGAGTGGAGTGATTTTTTTTTTAAATCTCAGAATTCTGTTTTTATGCTTCCGCCACAGAAGAAAAAATAAATATGGAAGCCTGTTTCCACCAAAGTAAAGAAAAATAATAAGATAATAGCATCTGTTTTATTAGATTTTTTCTTGCAAATTTTTAGCTTTTTCTCAGAACTTTTTTAAAATATCATTCTTTTTTTCAGTTCAAAATTTTTTTCTCAGAATTAAGTGAGAAAAAAACCTCTTTTAAATTAAATCTTTTGAGATTAAAACTTTTTTATGTTTTATTCCATGGTGGAAACAAGCTTCCATAAATACTTGGAATCAGAAGAGCTTTATTAGCATGTTTGTTTACACACACAAGGAATCTGACTTAACACCAGAAAGTACAACATGCTGCAGACATACATATGAATAACACAGCAGGGAGTTAATACAACACTGATATAAAAAAAGAAAAACTAAACATCAAATAATGTACTATATATACAGAAATAGAAGTATAAGAAAAAAATGTAATTATTAAGATAAATGATCAGGTATTTCTTTAGTTTGCAGATATGTTATTTACAAAGTGTGCAGTTTAATATAAATATGTCAGATAACTATGTTAGTTGTGATAGATGTTGTTCAGGTTGAATAAAGCCTGCGGGTAAAAACTGTTCCTGGGGTGGTTTTACAAGATTTTATCCCCACTTCTGTAAGCATCCTATTTTGCTTGACGAAGCGGTTTGAGTTTCCCAGTAAACCAGGGTTTATCATTATTAAATGATAAGAATGTCCTGGTAGGAACGCACTGATGTATGAAGTTCAAGACAAGATTGTAAATCACTCTCTGCTAACACCAGTGGCATTTAGCAACGAAACACAGTGAAATAAAACACATTTAAAAGCATTTGAACTCTGCTGAAAGAGCAGCTTTTAAAATCGTTCATTCTGTGACATGTAAAGTTATTATTTATACTAAGAAAACCATTACTGAGGACCGAAGTCACATTTATAAGGATCTAGATCTCGGAAACTAGGAGCTTTTAATCAAAAGTCCAATTATACAAATGCTTGCTTTCTCGAGCAGTGGATTAATAATGTTGGTTTCAAACACATATAATCCAAAACAGTCTTACACAAGAGGGTTTTTTGTTAATTTGCGTGTTTTCCAAATTAAAATTACAATATCACAAACTCAGATTTATTGATTGTGTGTTTTTTTTCTCTCATTCTTAAAATTGTATTATTATTATTATTATTGGGACAAGATGTTTATCATAATTTGTCATTGCACATTTTATCAACACAATATTTTTTATATAATATTTGCTCCCTTTGCCATTTCAGAATTGCCTTACTGTTAAATTTGGTTAAAAAAAAAAAATAATAATAAGCTCGTGACAACTTACCCCATGAAGTGTGACAACATGCCCCAGATCAATTAACGTCTGTACAATGAATATCAATGTGTTTTCCCCCGAGTACAACAAATATGAAATGTTTAATAGCTAAATGTAAAGAGCTTTGTACAGTTAAATCCTACATGATCTGTAAATAAACGCAGTCTGAGGGGAAAAAAGTGACAACTTGCCCCGATCTTACAAATCGCACATCTCCCATCTTTTTGAATATGAATGTTTAAGACATGTGCAATATCCTTAAATCCTTTTTTCCACATTATTCAGCAGTGATCTGTGCACACAGCCTGAGAGAACTTCACCAGGAGCAAAAACTGATCAAAGTAGCATAAAGAGTTAATAAAATTTGCGTTTTATCGGTTAATGTGAGTCACAAAGATCTTACCTTACTGTTCTTCAGGTCAAAGGGTGAAGTAAAGGCAGTGGTGGAATAAAATAAGTGCAAAAAGAGCTCGATTATGACCGTGTACGTCTCTGATCAACTCCGCACTGACTCCCGCGAACGCGCACCTGAACGCGCACCCGATTTCGCACCTGAACGCGCAGCCGATTTCACACCTGAACGCGCACCCGAACGCGCATCTGATGTCCGATCCCGTTTGTAAATTACTGTACTATTATGCCAAACTTGTTTAGAAGAAACTGTAGGGAGAGCTGCAGGCTGCAGGGGTGGTTCTAGGGTGAGTGGAGATCCGGGGCTTAGCCCAGAAAAGTCCATGTATGTGACTTTTTATTTTAATAAATCAGAAAGATTTACTTTGCTTAAAATATACAAAAACAATAAAAACAAAAACATATTTAATACATTTGCTTTTTGCAAACAAAAATTAAGAATTGCAAAACAAATGAAACAGCGCGAAAGCAATGATTGTGCAATACATATTTTCCATGGTCATATCTATTAATTTATTTGCAACGCTGCTTTTATTTTGCGTGTCAGTCTAGTTTGAGCTTGATACCATTTTTCCTTTGCGCTTCACTTTTCTGCACGTCTCTCTTTTTGCACTGTTTTGACGTGGGGGCGGAGTCAATGGACGGGGGCGTGTACAACATGCCCCCATGGAAGTGACGTCATCGGCCCGAGACGCAGCTCACTGATCCAGGTCCTGTCATGATGAGCAGAGACTTTCGAGTGGATCGTTTATTTTTATTCAGTAGCATTACACTCATGTTTTCGTTCTATTTACTTTATTAACAAATGTATGTGTATAAACAGCGTTTGCTCAAGTTAAAGAAGTTGTTAACATGAACATCTGATGTTTATTTCTCTCAAAGTGCACACTTATATAGCATTATGTGTATTGGGTTCGCAAATCATTAGAGTCAGTTCGGGAGTTCGTAGTGGGTTCGCGAATCATTTGAGTCGGGAGTTCGTAGCGAGATCGCGAATCATTTGAATCAGTTCGGGAGTTCGTAGCGGGATCGCGAATCATTTTAGTCAGTTTGGGAGTTCGTAGTGGGATCGCGAATCATTTTAGTCAGTTTGGGAGTTCGTAGCGGGATCGCGAATCATTTTAGTCAGTTTGGGAGTTCGTAGCGGGATCGCGAATCATTTGAGTCAGTTCGGGAGTTCTTAGCGGGATCGCGAATCATTTGAGTCAGTTCGGAAGTCCGTAGTGGGATCGCGAATCATTTGAGTCATCTGACTCCAGTTTGGGAGTTGGAGCGGCATCGCGATTCATTTGAGTCAGTTTGAGGATCGCGAATCATTTGAATCAGTTCGGGAGTTCGGAGCGGGTTCGCGAATCATTCGAGTCAGTTTGAGGATCGCGAATCATTTGAGTCATCTGACTCCAGTTTGGGAGTTCGGACCGGTTTCGCAAATCATTTGAGTCAGTTTGGGGTTCGCAAATCATAGCTGTATATGGATAGGCATTTTTAACTAATTTAGTAGCTAGTTCTAATTACGTTTTCCACGCTTGTTTAGGTGTGAAATGTGAACTCCTATTTTTTGTTTTAATGATGTGCCTTTTAACAGTATCAAGTAGGCTATATTAAAAAAAATAAACAAATCATGCCTAAAAGTGCAAGCATCTAGACTAATGTAAAGTTACATGATGAAGTCATACTAGTGCGCGTGTGCATTTTGAGTGTGTTCTTTTACTGCATTATTCGGTGTATTCAAATACATTTATGAATGCATGTGAATGATCACAAAATTCAAGATATGAACCCTTTGTGCCAAAAGGGTTCTTTCTTGTCATTATAGAACCTTTTTAGCATAAAAGGTTCTTTGGAGTTGAGTAAAGAACCCTATGGTTCTATATAGAACCCCAATGATCCCTTTCTTCTAACATTTTGTTGTCATAACTGTAAACAAAACAATATTTCTCATGCTTTCAGTAAAATTCATCAGGAATAGATAAAAGTAAGTTCTCGATTAGAGTATAATGAGAATAAATTATCTCAGTTTCTTTTATTTCACAATGTAAATGATAAAAGTTCATTTCTGATTAATGACCGGAACAAACCGAATCATTTAAATGAACCACTCAAATGAACCGACTCTCTGAATGAATCCAATCTGTTTTTTAAGATGCTGTAATTAATGCAGTGTAATAATTAGACCTGCTGATTAATAATAACTGCCACAGAAATTAATTTCAAGAATTTTTTTATGAGAAAATACATTCATTTTATGCCCAATAATGTGATTGCACGAGCTGTTTTTGCTTCTAGCTGAAGCTAAGAGCTGCTGTGTGTAGATGATCAACAGCTGTGAGAAATGATTCAGAATCAGAGCATCAAATTAAGCCTGATGTCTGTTTGTGTGCTTGCAAGAAAAGCTCATTTAAATATTTATTCTGAGCATGCATCTATGCCAGGATTTGATTTATTTATTGATTTGTAATTATTTGGGGGTTGTTTTGAATTAAACATTCATACTTCAGGTCAAATATGTACATCAAAAAGAATTTAACATGTAGAAGCATGCAATTTTCTTCCATTTCATGCAAGATTTTTCTATCATTATAATTAGTTCTTTGTCTCATCATGCATCAAGCTGTTATGTTTGTACAATGTTTCACATGTTCATGCTGGGGCCAGAAAACATCTGCACTATGAAATATTAGTAAACACCTCTCTCCTTTCAGTTTTATAGACTTACAGAGCTTTATTCTTCTTATCTCTCTGTAAATGTCCAGCTTTAACTGCCCAGCTGTGCTCGCTGACATTTTGAAGCAGGTTCAGCTCGGATCCCAAAAGGGTTTAATAACAGCAGGAGAGACTTTTGTTCTCAGAACTCAATTTTTAACATCGGTCTGTTGATCTCAGCAGGAAAGCAAGAGATATGAGCATTTTAAATCAACATTTAGACTCATATTTCCCACCTCCAATGTGTTATTGTTTTAATATCAGCTCTTGATAATGTACTACGTTACACATACAGCCTTACCCGAGCCAAAACGCTGTTAAAATCTAATTACTGTTGTGTATAGTGCTCTATTCCCTTTATTATTATTATCTTTCAACTTTGTTTCGTACTTTTTCACTGGAGGAAGTGTTATTATGGATTATAGACTCTATGTGTTTGAGTTAAAAACATCTTAATGCTGGATGTGTTTCAGGTTTTGTCTTCTCCAGATGTTCACTGATGGACTGGAGTGCTGTGGATTATTGTGATGTTTTTATCAGACTCTCATTCTGACGGCACCCATTCACTGCAGAGCATCCATTGATGAGACACTGATGTAATGCTACATTTCTACAAACCTGATGAAGAAACAAACTCATCCTGATCTCATGACCTGTGTGTGAGCACGCTTTCTTTCCTTTAATAAGCTATGTACTCTCCTACACAAACTACACGAACAAAACTGAACCTAAACTAGTTTATTGGCTGAATCTCTGTGTCTCAGGCTCAGGTGCAAAAGTCCAAAAAATGAGATTGTTAAGAGTTTTGAGAAGAAGTATGGCACTATAATTGATCATGAGACAGTTTGCTGAGGTTAAATTGGAAGCACAGAAATGCCATCCACATCCCCAGCGGATTTAACACAATCCCTGAACAAACACAGGCCACTAGGGATGTTATTTGTGAGCTAAAATAGCCTTTCCTCTTCCTGTGAGAAGATGCACTAAAGGCACAATCATTGCAAACCTTGGTTTATCTGCTCTGTTTAAACACTTCATCTTCACGTTACCCACAACTGTCTGTAAATAAATCACAAATAGTTTGAAATGGTCCGTGCATCAGTTAAATCATTGTTCCTTGTTGTGGATTAATCACCAGTTTTTAGCCAGTTGAGTTACTGCAGTGCATTGTGGATATTTCACGAAGAAAAAACTGTTCAATCACTCACCAAGTGTTACGATGTTAAAATAATAATATAATATAGAATATAATGTAATATAATATAAAAGTATATAAAAGTGTATATATATATATATATATATATATATATATATATATATATATATATATACACTTTTATATTTATATAATGTATATATATATATATATATAATGTTTAATTCAAATATTCTTTTACATGAGATAATATACAATATTTAAGTTAAACTGGCACAGCAAATGTGAATGATGCTCATATTTATGATTTGTTTTCAGGTCACATGAGGAGGAGGGTCTGGCTGCCGACACATGCACTCTCAGCCGCGCATGCGCATTTGGATACATGCACTCTCAGACACACGCATGCGCACTGTTTTAAATGCATCCAAATGCGCATGCGCGGCTGAGCGTGCATCGTGTCTGCAGCCAGACTCTATTGGACATGAGTGAAAATGTGATTGTTTAACACTGCCATCATGTGGTCATTCATTACAATTACATAATTTAAAAAAAATCATCCTCGCATTTATATGTCAGTGCTAAAAAATATCAGTTCACAATAGGACTGATATAAAACAATATTATATAATGCATATAAAATCTGACTCTGGCTTATGTGCACTCCTTGTGAATCTATCCCAAGTTCTTCAATATTCCATATTCCTGACCATCTTCCCAAGGCTGTGGCCGCATCGTTTGAATCGATTCTTTTCTTTCGAATCGCTCGAAAGATTCGAATACACACCAGACGAGCGAATCATTCAGCGCGCGCCAGGAAATTTGCCACGAAGCAAGAATACGTTTTGTTTTTCATTTATTTATTTTCTGTTAGATGCATGACGAAATAGATTTATTAAGAAGAGATAAAATGTTATCTTAATTATTTGTCAAGCCATTAAATCACTGATGTCATGAAACAAATTCAGTATGAATGCGTTAAAATCTCTGATATATTCTCTGATATAGACTATAATAAGTAGATTTTGCTTTTCCAGTCCCAGAAACCTATTAATATTCTTAATTGTTTCTTTTATGCATAAAACTTTAGATACAGAGCTGAAACTGTCTGTGTGATTGGAACACTATTATACAATTTAGAGACTCATCAACAAAAAAAATAAGCAATAGCAACAACACAAGATCGTAATGTGATGTATGATCAGATGTTAAATGATCAATAAATGACTCGTCACATCATCATGAATCTTGAGTTTAACAGTGAAGATTGCCAAAGCAGCAAAGAGTCAACTTCCACTTCCAGACGGATCGGACACGGTTCCTCCAGCTCTCCTTCACGAAGGTCATCGATGTGGACAGTGTTGTATTTCTCTCATTTGATTCTGTGGTGAATTGTGCTGAAGGCTGATAATGCAGGTCTGAAAGTGGATCTCCAGCCTATGAAAACAAATCAAGCATACATTAGATGAAACTCAACGTTGTTACATGTGTTAGATGATATAAAGAGTGTGTGATGATGTGGTTTACCGTGAGCCGGATCAGACCCATGAATCCAGCGGCTGTGGTGTTCGCTCCACTAAACCAACCGCAGGTCTGCTGGTCCTGATGAAATGCCTCTTATCATTCACTCCCTGAAACACATTCAACATCATGAAAACATCTGCCCATTATGCATTATAATATCTGAAATCCTCAGACTCAGTTCATCTGAGATCAGGATGAGTTTGTTTCTTCATCAGGTTTGTAGAAATGTAGCATTGCATCAGTGTCTAATCAACGGATGCTCTGCAGTGAATGGGTGCCGTCAGAATGAGAGTCTGATAAAAACATCACAATAATCCACAGCACTCCAGTCCATCAATTAATCCAGACACATATTAGTTTAGATTTGTTTAAACGCTGCTTGATCTGTGCAGATTTCTCTCCTGATTCAGACCAGAACACTTTTTCACTGGAGGAAGTGTTATTATGGATTATAGACTCTATGTGTTTGAGTTAAAATCATCTTAATGCTGGATGTGTTTCAGGTTTTGTCTTCTCCAGATGTTCACTGATGGACTGGAGTGCTGTGGATTATTGTGATGTTTTTATCAGACTCTCATTCTGACGGCACCCATTCACTGCAGAGCATCCACTGATGAGACACTGATGCAATGCTACATTTCTCCAAACAAACTGATCCTAATCTTGGATGATCTAAGGGTGAGCACAGTTGCAGCAAATGTACATTTTTTGATCAAATTTTTACTTAATTTCCATCTGAGCAGCTGTATATAGTTTTATCTGTTATATATGATGCTCTCTTTTATTATTTTAGGTTTTGGATTGATATTGTAATTCACATTGTTGTTTGTAATGATGCTATATGAATACATTTGACATGAATACAGACTTTAGAAGTTTCTGGAGAACAGTAATGGTACAACATGACCCCTGACCTGAAAAGTTTCTCGTTCGATCATGTGACACGGAGCGTCTCCTGCTCGCTCGGCCTGATCCACACTACAGCATCCATCTGTAGAGGAGACACAACACATCACTGAGTCAGTGCATGAAACACACACACACACACACACACACACACACACACACACACGTTTGTTTCTGTGTAAAGTGTGTTCATCCCATAGGTGTAATGGTTTTTATTCTGTAGAAACTGTATATTCTATGGCCCTTCACCAACCCTACACCTAACCCTAACCCTCACAGGAAACTTTGTGCATTTTTACTTTCTCAAAAAAACTCATTCTGTATGATTTATAAGTGTTTTGAAAAATGGGGACATGGGTTATGTCCTCATAAGTCACCCTCTCCTTGTAATACCTGTGTCATACCCATGTCATTATACACACACACACACACACACACACACACACACACACACACACACACACACACACACACACACACACACAATCATTGTATTAGTGTATTAAAAACATGCACACGCTTATTTCAAGCACTCCAAACTTGCATAACAAATAAGGCACAGCGCTCCTGTCATTCTCATCAGTGCAAGATCATAAATAAGCCTCGTTCGAGCGGCAGGAATCAGAGACCTTGGTTCTTCTCCATTAAGGGCAGTGTGATGTCATCGTTCCCTTGCTTGCCGTTCCTCTGTTTTTTGGGCAGACTGGAGACGGCTGGCTGAAACACACGATCGAGATTCATCATCAGCACAGCGCTCTCTGATATTAATTTCATACGCATGGCTGTGAAACACGCATCGATCCATCCGTCTGACTTTAACTGCTGTTACCTTGAAGTGTGTTTTGTTCCAGCCGGCCTTACACAGCGTGTGTCGCAGATCCTTATAGGCCCAGACCGTCTGCAGGATGTGTGACGCGGCTTTGGTCTCGCGCACCGATTGGCTGACAACAAGACAGAACACACCCTGATCAGACCAATCAGCTTTACATCTACAGATGCTAACATGTTGCTTTAGCACAGAGTGTTTTGTGTGATTGTCACCTGGTTCTGTTGATTGAGACCAGTTTCTGGATTCCCTGTCCCTGGATGAGGAAGCGGGCGTTCTCCAGGTTCTCCGAGACGATCTCTAGTATAGTGTTCAGGACGGCCACCACCGTGTCTCCCTCCAGGTTCTTGGCGGGTCGCTGCTGACCGCAGGGCAGATTACTGACCAGATCCCTCATGGAGTAACTCCCTGACCGCAGCAGAGAGACGGTCAGCCTCAGCATCACACGCACAGCGTCAGAGTAAAGCTGCGGCTCTGGATCTTACCGATCAGATCTTTGTTCTTGTGGTCGATGGCGAGGTTTCTGAGCGCGATGGCGATGGCTCGCACCACTTTATCAGCGTCGGAGTGCAGCAGCTCCACCAGCACCGGCAGACCCTTCTCTTTACGCACCGTCGCTCGGATATAACTGGACCACTGGGAAAACACAGAGGACGCTTCATTAAGAGGCTTCGATTCATGCTTTAGTGCTCTGTACTGTCATTTAAAGTTCATGCTTTGAGCAGATAGTTCATCTGAAGAGAAACACATGCACAGTCACACTAAAAGTCATTCGGGTTTTGGTTTTAAATATTTTCTCTAACATCATTTGAATTGAAAAAATTGCATATAAAAATTCCATGCACGTTCATTGCACGATATTGAAACTAATTGTATTTATTGATGATAAATAAATAAAGCTGGGCACTGTGTATTCAAACGAGATTCCATTTATTAGCATTCTTGTAAAAATCTGACCGGTTTAATTTACAGTTCGACCGAAAATATCACATTTAATTTATCAATGTTAAAACAGTGTGATCCAAATGCATGGGATTTTTATATGCAATCAAACTGTACGTATTGCATGTATTATTACACTATCAGTGATTTCAGATAAAGCATGTCAAACCAAAATATTTACGAAAAACAGACAAGCATGAACGAATGATTTGGATCAGTTCCAGACGGTCATCTGTAGCTGGTCAGTGGATGTGTTAGTGGTCAGACTCACGGTCCAGTGTCCGGCTGACAGGTTCTGCAAGGCTCCGGCCGCCGCCTCCAGTGTGTTGTGGTTCTGACTCAGTTTGAGGAGAGACAGATAGAGTCGCACCACCTCCGGCTGGTACAGAAGCTCCAGGCCTGCACAGACAGAGCCGTTATGAATCATTCATGACACACTCCATACACTGATCTGAAATGGGAAAGTGAGATCCTGTACGAACCAGAGTTTTGCATTATTTTAAGGGCACTGGTTGACAGGCTCTTTCT
>NC_039243.1:2663466-2688466 GCF_003368295.1 Carassius auratus
TTCAAACACAGTACAGGAGAGATGCACATACTCCAACATACAAATACAACAAATACATTCATATTTAAGCTTTTATTACATGCATTATTATTATTATTAGTGTTGTTAAAGTAAATAAAAATGACATAAAAAGTTTTGTTCCACTTTATTTGTTAATCCTTGCACAGCTGATGTGCAGGTGTGCCGTGGCCTGGATTTCTATTTAAATGCTTACTTTGTTATTAATGTCCCTCTTGGCGACAGCAGAATAGAGCGCGTGCAGCAGAGCGTCCACCAGACAGTCACACTCACGCAGTCTCTGTCGAGCTTCAGCTCCGTCTGAACTCACGTTCCTGCAAACACACCAGCACAAAATCACCCTGCTGCAGTCTGACGGATCAGAATCAACACAAACTCCTGCGAATCCCATATTTTACACACTTCTGGATGATCACTTTTTGACATCTGAAAGTAAAAGTTTACATAAGTAAAATGAATGAGCAATCACGAGTTAAGTAAATACCATTCATTCCAATGAGTTTAATACTGATAATTCTTACAACAATGTTCTTAGGAATTTCAGTATATACTTACATTTAACATGGTCAACATTAAAAGAAACAAAAATGACATATTTTGCATAGTTGTTTTTTTTTTTTGTGTGGTTCATGCGTAATTTACATTTATGCATTTAGCAGAAACTTTTATCCAAAGCAACTTACAGAGCATTCAGGCTATATATATATACAGTATGTTTGTTCCCTAGAACTCAAACCCATGACCTTCTGCACTGCTAATGCAGTGCTCTACCACTGAGCCACAGGAATTCTATGGAATTTCAAAGAATTTCAAAAATTGTAATAATGAAAAAAGGGGCAAATGCAATAAAAAACATGGTATCATTTAACATTTTTAAATGTTTTCACATTCACTCATTAATGAGAGTTGCTGATCAGGTACAATATGGTTTTAGTTGAAAAGTTATGACTAGAGCTCGAACTATTGAATTAAACTTGGTTTTCGTGATTAAATAAACAGTTTTAGACCGCCGCTTGAACTGAACGGTGTGTGATACCTGCGAGTTTGGATTTATATGAAATTGTAACCACTTACACTAAGATTCTATTTGTAACACTAACTAAGGTTTATGAAGCTGTTTAAGTATTGTTCATGGTTAGAGTGTTACATTTTTTAAAATATAGTTTTAAATTTTACTGTAAAGTTGAATTTGTAAACTAACATTAATAATCAATGTATGATTAACATGAATATTTTTATTCCTTATGAAAAGTATGGCTCAGTACTTTGTGTGTGTAATAAAGTTCAGCACTATTTTAGTTTTCCTATACAGTATCGGTTGAGTAATCGATTATAAGCCTTTGTAGCCCTTCCTAGACAATGTATCTGTGAAAAGTATTGGTTGATTAATCAGTAATCAGCCTTTGTGGCCCTTCCTAGTTATCGTATCGATAAAAGTTTTGGTTGATTTATCAGTTATTGGCCTTTGTGGCCCTTCCTAGGTATCGTATTGGAAAAAAGTAACTGTTGATTAATAGGTTATCGGCCTTTTTGGCCCTTCCTAGTTATCGTATCTGTAAAAAGTATCGGTTGATTAATCAGATATCACCTTTGTGCCCCTTCCTAGGTATCGTATCAGTAAAAAGTTTTGGTTGATTAATCAGTAATCAGCCTTTGTGGCCCTTCCTAGTTATCGTATCTGTAAAAAGTATCGGTTGATTAATCAGATATCACCTTTGTGCCCCTTCCTAGTTATCGTATCTGTAAAAAGTTTTGGTTGATTAATCAGTAATCAGCCTTTGTGGCCCTTCCTAGTTATCGTATCGATAAAAGTTTTGGTTGATTTATCAGTTATTGGCCTTTGTGGCCCTTCCTAGGTATCGTATTGGAAAAAAGTAACTGTTGATTAATAGGTTATCGGCCTTTTTGGCCCTTCCTAGTTATCGTATCTGTAAAAAGTATCGGTTGATTAATCAGATATCACCTTTGTGCCCCTTCCTAGGTATCGTATCAGTAAAAAGTATCATTGGTTAACCGGTTATCGGCCTTTGTGCCCCTTCCTAGGTATCGTTTCAGTAACAAGTATCGGTTGGTTAACCGGTTATCGGCCTTTGTGCCCCTTCCTAGGTATCGTATCAGTAAAAAGTATCGGTTGATTAACCGGTTATCGGCCTTTGTGCCCCTTCCTAGTTATCATATCTGTAAAAAGTATCGGTTGATTAATCAGTTATCAATTTTGTGCCTCTTCATGGGTATCGTGTTGGAAAAAAGTATCGGTTGATTAATTGGTTATCGGCCTTTGTGCCCCTTCCTAGTTATTGTATCGCTAAAAAGTATCGGTTGATTAATCGGTTATCACCTTTGTGCCCCTTCCTAGGTATTGTATCAGTAAAAAGTATCGGTTGATTAATCGTTTATCGGCCTTTGTGGCCCTTCCTAGTTATCGTATCTGTAAAAAGTTTTGGTTGATTAATCGGTTATCGGCCCTTGTGTCCCTTCCTAGTTATCGTATCGGTAAAAAGTGTCGGTTGATTAATCGGTAAATCGGCCTTTGTGTCCCTTCCTAGTTATCGTATCTGTAAAAAGTTTTGGTTGATTAATCGGTTAACAGCCTTTGTGGCCCTTCCTAGTTATCGTATCGTTAAAAAGTATCGGTTGATTAATCGGTTATCACCTTTGTGCCCCTTCCTAGGTATCGTATCAGTAAAAAGTATCGGTTGGTTAATTGGTTATCGGCCTTTGTGGCCCTTCCTAGTTATCGTATCTGTAAAAAGTATCGGTTGGTTAATTGGTTATCGGCCTTTGTGACCCTTCCCAGTTATCGTATCGGTAAAAAGTATCGGTTAATTAATCGGTTATCACCTTTGTGCCCCTTCCTAGGTATCGAATCAGTAAAAAGTATAGGTTGATTAATCGGTTATCGGCCTTTGTGGCCCTTCCTAGTTATCATATCAGTAAAAAGTGTCAGTTGATTAATCGGTTATCGGCCTTTGTGTCCCTTCCTAGTTATCGTATCGGTAAAAAGTCTCGATTGATTAATCGGCTATCGGCCTTTGTGGCCCTTCCTAGTTATCGTATCGGTAAAAAGTCTCGATTGATTAATCGGCTATCGGCCTTTGTGGCCCTTCCTAGTTATCAGTCAACATCTAGTTATGATCGTTTTATAAAATAGAATGATTCTTCTGCTCCAATCGGACCCAGAATGAGAGCATAGTCACAGATTTTGAATGCCTTATGAGGGTTCGTTTGAGGTGCAGAGAAAACAAACCTCAAGCATCCTGAAGTGTTCTTGAAGACCGTGTTCCACTCCGGGTCTCCGGGTCGAGACGGGTCATTTGGGTCTCCTCTCAAACCCGAGTGAGGGATAATGATCTCGTCGGTCAGTGTCTGCAGGCCATGGTTGATAACGATCATTTTCAGAGGCTCATGGGACGAGAGATTCCACAGTGTTCCTGAGAAACACGGGAGGAGATATCAGGAGAGTCTGTTTACATTCTCCGCAACAGAACAATTCCATTCCCAGGACTGTTTTGGGCAGGTTTGATAGTTTTAATAGTTGTCACTTCACTTCACTTCAGGGATCGTGAACAGTTAAGTTTGTTAGTTGAAGTGCTTCTGTAGTTCAAACAGAAGAGAAGGAAAGAAGTCTCTTCTGCTCATTCTGCATTTATTTGATCAAAAATAGTGAAATATTATTGTAATTTAAAACATCTGTTAAAGTGTAATTTATTTCTGTGATGCTCCGCTGTATTTTCAGCATCATTCCTCCAGTCTTCAGTGTCACATGATCTTCAGAAATCAGAATAATATGATGATTTGCTGCTCAAGAAACATTTCTGATTATTATCAATGTTGAACACAGTTGTGCTGCACAAAATTTTTAGTATTCACAGATAAATAGAAAGTTCAAAAGAACAGCATTTATTTGAAATATAAATCTTTTGTAACATTATAAATGTCTTTACTGTCACTTGTAATTAATTTAATGTGTCCTTGAGGAATAAAATTATTAATTTATTCCATCATTCCAAAAAAAAAAGTATTAGTTGCAATCATTATTAAGAATTAGATTTTATTTTTCTATTTTCTCTTTTCATTTTAGTTTTAGTCTCTTTTAGTAAATTTGTATGTTTGTCATTTTTTGTTTTTTACAGGTGCATATATATTTTTTTACTTCAATTTTAGTTTGTACATCAAGATAAACTAAACGAAAATGCCAGGTGGTCAAGTCAATGTTTTTTTTATATTAAATGTACTTTATTTCAGTTAACATTTAGTTTATTTCATGTAACACATTTATTTTTAATTTTTTTATGGTTTTAGTTTTAGTTTCACTTTTAGTGATTGGAATCTGAACCAGAATCGTTAAATTTCCCATAACTCTGATCCCAGATTTCTAAATCAAACACTTGATTAATTCACAGGAAGCTGCACAAACCTGACATTTATTTGAAATCTTTTCTAACATTATGAATGTCTTAACTGTCACTTTTGATCAATTTAATACGTCCTTTATGAATAAATGTAGTAAGTTAGGGCTGTCAAAATGGCTGAAAAACTAAATTACATGTTTTTACTTTAATATGATCACAATTCGAATTATATTCAAATTTAAAATGCATAATTTCAGTTAGGGTGAAGAAAAGCTTTTGGCTTCTAAGCAAAGATATTAAGTAAAGATCATGTTCCATGAAGATATTCTGTAAATTTCCTCCGGTAAATATATCAAAACTTAATTTTTGATTAGTAATATGCATAGCTATCAACTTGATGATTTTCTCAATATTTCGATTTTTTTGCTCTCTCAGATTCCAGATTTCCAAATAATTGTATCTCGGCCAAATATGGTCCTCCGAACAAACCAGACATCAATGGAGAGATGATTTATTCAGCTTCAGAATAGGCTTTCAGCTTTCGAAAAATTGACACTTATGACTAGTTTTGTGCTCCAGGGTCACAAATGTGTTCTGTTTGATCGTCTTGGTTTCAGTTTTGACACATTTTCCCAAATATTTGTAATTAACAATGCAGCAGCGTCCCATCTAGGGGCTTCAACCGGATAGGCTAACAAAAACATTAAAATACAATCACACTTATATCATCATCGCATCTCGTGCGCCACTGATAACCTTAACGCCGCCTAAAATTCGAAGGCAAAAATGTTGGATTTAAATTTTAAATGTTCAAGTTTTAAGCAGCAGTGCAGTTGAAAGCATGAATGCAGAGATGAACCTGTGACGAGTTCTCGGACTTCCACGTCGTCGGATCTCCTCAGGAGCCTCAGCAGCGCAGGAATGCCGTCCGCGTTCTTGATGGCCACCTTGTTGAAGTTGTCTCGACCGAAGGAGATGTTCCTCAGCGCGCCGCAGGCCTTGCGATGGACCTCGGCTTTGGGATGATCCAGGAGCCCCACCAGGACGGGGATCCCTCGCAGCTGCCGGACGTCCTGCTTGACCGAGTCGTTCTCGTAGCACAGATGCTGCAGATACGCAGCGGCGTTGGACTTCACCGGGTCCATGGGGTGGCTCAGCATGGAGATGACCTCTCGTAGGTTCGGGTCCCGCCAGCGCGGATCCTTGCGGATGGTGTCGAGGCTCACCATGCTGGCGCGTTTCTGCGGGACGAGCGTCTGCATGCGGTACAGATCCTGGAAGTACACGTGCGGCAGCAGTGGTGTCAGGTGCTCGTCCGCCGTGAGGTCCAGCGTTGGCCTCATGTGATGCACGGCATCCTGCTCCGGTTTGGAAGCGCCGCCGCTGCCGCGGATCAATCCGTCCCGGTGGAGCGGCAGCGTGTAGCAGTTCTCGGGTAAGTAGGGCCGGGATGGAAAGGACGGGTGGAAGGGTAATCCATGCAGGAGCGTGACGCTGTGAGTGTTCAGAGTGCCGTACAGAGCCGGCTTGTCCTTGGGAATCTCGTTCAGGGGGTCAGAGGTCACGCCCGACTCAGGGTGAGGAGGTCGAGCCGCGTGTGCGTCCTCCATATCGGCATCTGGACACTGAACATCCGGACATGGAGTCTGTGATTCGTCCAAACCTTCAGATGAAGCTTCCTAGAGAGAGAAATACAAATATACATTGATTTGAGGATTCATTCGTGTCTGGATGATGATTTAACACTGATGATTTAAAAAATAATTACATTTTTGTCTTTAGAACTGAGTGTTATAGTATTGTTATAGTTTTTTTAAAATTAATAGTTTAAATTAGTTTTTTATTTTTATGTTCAAAGTTTTTGTTGTGTTTTATTACTTTTTTGTCTATACAGTTTTAAGTCATTTGTATTTCAGATTTAAACTAAATGAAAATGAGAAATGTTGGCAACTAGCTTTAATAAAATAAGTTTATGTTTTTTTATATTTCACTTGATCTGTGTTATTTTAGTATTACTGCGATACTATTATATATTATTTTAATATTTTAAATTTGATTTCTGCTTTCTTATTCATTTTTCCAAAATGTATTTATAGTATAATATACTTTATTTATAGTAAATATATACTTTATTTTTTATATCAAGCTTTAAAATTTTTGTTTGTCATTTTTTATTAGTTTTTAAAAATGTCAATTAATTTTAATTTGAGTTATTTTAGTTTATTTCAGTTAAAGCTTGTTTCATTTTATTTTATTATTGTTTTAGTATTAGTTAACCATAATAACCTTGTTACAAATATCTAATAACTCTTAAATCAAGATACATTTACTTGAGATGCAAAAATAATTAAGATATTAAGTCTTGTTTTTTTCAGAAAAATTATAAAAATGAATAATTCAAATTAAGTGAGTTTATGCTTAAAACAGGAACATATATTTGCAAACAGAGTCAGAAAATAATCTTGTTTTTCCTTTGAATTAAGTTTAATTTTCATGCTGCACTTTTTTTATCATAAACTTTTGGTAGATAAAAAAAAAACAAGACAATATTTTACCCAGTAAACACCACTAATGATGAGCTGTTTCCAAATGAGCCATGAAGAGGCCAAATTAATAACAATACATCGATCTGAACACATTCATTATCTCACCTGAGGATCTGGACTCTATGAAATCTGATTTAATTTGTGTCCTACTGAGCTGGAAAAAATACCGCAGGGCACTTTTGATGAAACAGACTGAATTAAATTTAACCCTTCACCACTACAATACTGAAACCAGATGATTCATATTCTTTAATACCGGCTTTCCCAATGAAAAGCTTACATGATATGTACATTCTGCCATATTCACCTTCAGGATGTTGGGCACGATCTGTTCATTGGAGCTGCTGGAGCTGAGTGGGTTGGATTCGCTCTCAGGACTGGACGATTTCTCCGTCCCGATGCCTGAACTCTCAGTCTGTAAAACATCCCAGAAGCGGCTCAGCGAGAGCTCGTTAACATCACATCCACACACACAGCGCCTCATTAGTCTGCAGTTTTAGGCTCGTAAACAATATCTACTTTTAACATCCAAAATGAATCATTAGTCATGAATTATAAATGATTTGTTTACAAAAAGAACCTGTTAAAATAATTATTTTTGGCTCTGAAATTCTCCCCAAACGATGAATATTTAAATCCCTTTTTATTAATTTATTGCATTGCCTAATGAAACCCGGTTATTAAGCAAATGCCTGTTAATATAAGCAGACAGATGCCAACTATGAGGAAACATGATGTTCTTCCTCAGTATTTATGTCTTGTTTTTAATACAAATATCTAATCATTCTTTAATCAAGATAAATGTATTTGAGAAGCAAAATTACTTTAGGTATAACATCTAGATTTTTAAAATAATTGTCAACGTTTATACTTAAAACAAGAAAAAATATCTGTCAATCGAGTCTGAGAAATAATCGCATTCCCTTTGATTTGTTTTGTTTTGTTTTCTGACCTCACCGAAGGTTATTTTTATTGTTTTAGACATAAATTAAAAAAATTTAAAAAATCTGAAAATAAGACTTAATATCTTAATATACTTTTACGTCTCAATAAAAATTATCTTTTTAATCCAGAAGAAACACATAAAAAACTTTTCATTAATTTTTTTAGTAAGGGTAAGACACTTTGCAAATGCTTTAAGACCCTCAAAATACACATCATTAATTTGTACAATTATTTTTTAAGAGATATAACCATATTACGTGTTCGGGTCATTTTTGACCCGGGTATGTATGGAGCACCGTTAGTGCCAAAAATACTTTTTGTATATATTGAGTTAAATTAATGTGAAAAAAACTTTTATGAAATATATTTTTTCTTTCTATTTGACAAACTTATGGGATGGAAATTTGGTTAAAATAAATTTTCATAAATTTAATAAATTTGGATTGTTAGTTTAATTAAATAACAATTAAGGTAATTCACAGATTATATAATTTCATATATTTCATAGCATGTCATATTCAAATATTTTTGCATCATAGTTTTTTTGGTATGGTTCATGTGTATTTTGACGTTTCAAGGGTTTTATACATTTTTAAATAATCAAAAATTGATGCATGTGGTAAATACATGGTAATAACATGGTAACATTCAAATACATTTTTCACATTCACTCAGTAATGAGAATTTGCTGATCAGATACAATATGATTTTAGTTGAGAACTGTTATGACTGTTCAAACTTCAGGTTAAAATGGACCAGAAATGAACAAATCATATACTGTATGTACTATGAAGGTTAAGAATGTTTAGATATTTGTAATGGAGAAAAGGTCAAAGATACTGAAGAAGAACGTCATGTTTCCTCATAGTTGGCATCTTTCTGCTTACATTAACAAGCATCTGCTTAATAACCGGGTTTCATTAGGTAATGCAGTAACTGAATAATAAAAGGATTTAAAAGGATTTAAATATTCATAATTTGGCTTGAATCCGAGAATAATGAAATACGTATTGTAACAGGTTCTTTATATGAGCGAATCCTTTATAAATCATGTTTTGCAGTGTTCGTACATGGGTTTCTGTGTGATTTGAGCTTGCCGGGTTGGACAGGTCTGAGGACGGGGTTTCTGCCGTCTCCTCCGTCTGCTCTTTGGTGTCTCGAGCTGAAGATTCGGCCGCTGATTCCTCTGAATCCGGCTTCTTTTGGACCAAAGGGAAGAATACGAACAGGAGACGTTAACATGAGATCAGGTGGGTCATGTTTTAACAAGCACAACTTCACTGATTCACCACACAGTTTCTCAAACCGTCCTGATGAACGTCTTCACATAAAAGAGCATTATGAGATCACTGAAAGCTCTTTGGTGTAAAAATCACCTCTGGGAGATTTCACTTAAATATTCTGGTCTCAGCGGTGCTCGCAAACACGCTTAAGTAAAGTAAGCAGAACTTCCTCCAGAGCAGCGTTGAATTATACATGAGCTCGGCTTCATAAACACAACACACACTCGACGACTTACACACACTTCAGGAAAAACATCTGCACTGGAACTGCTAACAAGAGCGAGAAATAACTCTACACAATTCATCATTTACAAACTTCTTTTAAACGCCATGAAAGTGTCCAGTGCATCATTTCTTACAATAAATGTCCCTTGCTTTGCTTTGTCACCTAATGCAATGACATTTACACATGCATGAACTGAACTGAAGTGAATAATGACACTATTGTCTTAAAGCCAATTAGTTTCATAATTGATGAATTTTGCAACATCGACACTGTTATGGATTGGACTGAATAATCATTTAACAGAATTGATCTGAATAATTACACTACTGTCTTAATGCTTATAGATGAAAACTGAATTAGTTTCATAATTGATGAAGTTCACACAGTTATTGAGCTGAACTGAATCAATGCTGACTTGATTCAGTTGAATCATCTTGTTTGCATCACTGATTCTGTTGATTTGTGTGAACTGACTTGAAATAATGTGTATTATATATAGCGCTATTAAAATTTAAATAAAAAATGTTCATGATTGCATTGCATAATGCTAACTACGGAAAGTGATCCACTTTACAGTTATTTGAATGAACTGAATCATACTTCACTGGATTGAGCGACACTAGTGTCCTTTTAGCATTGCTTTACAGAAGAAACTGAATTGCTTAAGTTTGCATCACTTATGCAATCAATTTTAGCAATAAGCAGCTCTACAGAAGACATTATTAATGCATGCATGTGTGAATGTCATTGTTTTATTTTATAAAGCACAGCAAGAGTCATTTATTGTGAGGAAGATGCACAAACACACTTCTAGCTTTTACAAAGACATTCGACTTGATTCAGTTGAATCATCTGACTTTTTGCATCATTGCTTCTGTTATTTATTAATGCAGATCTGCTTTGAATCAACATGATTAAAAACTAAATAAATAAATGTGAATTTAATTTATAAGCATTTATTTTTAGATCCTGTATCATTCAATCTGAAAAGATTCAGGATTGCACTGCATTATGATCATTTCTTCTTGTTTATGCATCCCTCCTGAAGATAAAAGATACTTAAATATGCAATATTATAGCCTATGCATGTATTTTGGGTCACTGTATTTCCAAAGGTCTCATTCAATCCAGTGCTGCATAATGATCATTTTCTCTATGAAGTCAAATATGATTGAGTTGTTTCATGCAGACATTTAGATTTCAGCATTATTCCCAGTCTTGATGAAGCGCTTCAGGAGAGAGAGAGAGAGAGAGAGAGAGAGAGAGAGCGAGAGAGAGAGAGCGAGAGACATCAGGATGGATGTGTTGTTGATGTGTTTGTATGGTGACTCCATGGAAACAAGCATCAGTCTCAAAGGCTCTGGATCTGTTTGTGTTTATTAACTGACATCTAACATCACTCAACTAGCTTTCTTTTTCCTGTAGAGAATATGAGTGGTGTTCGCCTGAGAAAAACTGTGATGATAGCGTTTCTATGCAGTTGCTAAGGAGTTCTGAGTGGTTGTTAGGGTGTTGCAGGTGGTAACTAGGGTGTGTTCAAATGACCAACTAATAGTGATGCTTGACTTAGAAAATGACACTAAAAATGTAATTGTATTTATTTACTTTAGTAACACATAGTTCAACTGTAGAATATGAACTAATGCACTGAACTGAACATGAGTGTGTGTGTGTGTGTAAATCACTTATCATGATTAACACTATCTGAACCATGACATATTTAGTCGATGTAATAGTAATAATACATTTGGCAAAATAAAAAAAGCTACAGTTTCGCTTATGTAACAACATGGTTCAAAAAAAACAAAAAAACATGATCAAGTCATACAAATGAGGACGAAACAAATGCAAATATGATTTAAAACACTATAGATGATTTGATGAGAAATCAGAAAGGAAGCACAGATGTTTCAGAGCTGGAGCAGGTGATGAAAGATCATGAAGATGAATATGTATGTCTTAATAAACACATGCACTGATGAATGAGCCACAATAAGAAGATGACATAAGAAAGCAAATAGAGTCAGTGCATGTTTGTCAGTGCTGAATTCCCACCTCACTGGACACCAGATGCTTTTGCGTGGATTGTTCCCGTCTTACTCACTACGTCATGTGAAGTGTCCCATCCATCCATCCATCATCTATCTCATCTCATGCACATCAGCTCAGCTCAGTGTCAGTGTGTGCTCAAGGGCAGTGCATCCGCTGTCACAAGCCCAAGTAGGACACATGAAGCGGGCTCTGCGTCTGTATGCGGCGCGTCTCACTGTCAGACGCGCAACATCGCGGAACCCTGCGGTATGAGCACAGGCGCACGCATGCAGCATCAGACCTGTATTTACATGCGATTCCGCCACATGTGTGAAGCTGTGACGCGCGCGCACACACACAAGCACACGATCCCATCCGCGGACAGCAGCAGCAGCAGCGCACAGAAAGATCCAGAGCAGGAGAGGCGATGCCCACCCAGCCCTGGCATCCACTGCTGCTGCAGACGCACGAGCATCACCGCGCTGCGGGAAAAGCGACGCAGACACTCACCTCGTTCCCCTCCGCAGGCATCCTGACGACGCAGAGCGACGAGTGTGCGCTGTCTCCGAGCAAATACAGCTGTCTGTCTGCGGATCACACATGAGCAGCCATCCTTCCTCCTGCCTCACGCGTCCACATGCACTCGATCATGCTCTCACACACACACACACACACACACGCGCGCGCGCGCGCACACCCCCCCCAGCCTCTCTCTCACACACACACACACAAGCGCGCGCGCGCGCACCCCCCCCCCAGCCTCTCTCTCTCTCTCTCTCTCTCTCTCACGCACACACACACACACACGCGCGCGCACCTCAGCGCAGTGGAGGAGATGCTGAATCAACAGCACGATTCACACACACTCTTCACCGAACCTCATCCAGTCAGTGTTTATCATTCATTAAATGAGATCATTAGCGCTCATTAAACCGCATCAGGGAGGTTACTGATGCAGCACACACACACACCCACACACAGAGAGAGAGAGAGAGAGAACACACACACACACACAGAGAGAGAGAGAGAGAGAGAGAGAGAGAACACACACACAGAGAGAGAGAGAGAAAGAGAGAGAGAACACACACACACATACAGAGAGAGAGAGAGAGAGAGAGAGAGAACACACACACACATACAGAGAGAGAGAGAGAGAGAGAGAGAGAAACACCACACATAAAGAGAGAGAGAGAGGAGAGAGAGAGAGAGAACACACACACACATACAGAGAGAGAGAGAGAGGAGAGAGAGAACACCACACACACATACGAGAGAGAGAAGAGAGAAGAGAACGACACACCACACATACAGAGAGAGAGAGAGAGAGAGAGAGAGAACAACACACACACATACAGAGAGAGAGAGAGAGAGAGAGAACACACACACACATACAGAGAGAGAGAGAGAGAGAGAGAGGAACACACACACACATACAGAGAGAGAGAGGAGAGAGAGAGAACACACACACACACACATACAGAGAGAGAGAAGAGAGAGAGAACACACACACACATACAGAGAGATTTTTTTTGATTTTTTCAATCATCTTTATTTATCAAAAATATTCACATAAAAACAATTGTAATCTTGTTACAAAATTTTTTTTTTTTTAGTGGAGTGCAAAAAGAAGTTCATTCTCAATGACAGAACACAATGCTCCTCTGTGACACCATATTCCTTCAAAAACATTTAAGAATTCATTGCTTTGTAAAAACGAAAATCAATTACAATCCTTGATTTGATCATTTGCTGCAAACACCTTTTCAACATTGTATTCACTTTTTTGCTCAATTTTATCTCTTCTACTGATATAAATAGCCATTTTGGCTTTACCCAAAATAAAATTCAACAAATGACACTCATGCTTTCGCCTTTGAACGTATTTAAAACCTAAAATAAAAGTTTGTGCAGAAAACTCCTCATTAAAACAACTAAAAAGATTCTGTAAACAATCAAATAAAGGTTTTAGTCTTGAACAGTATAGAAAGGTGTGAAAAACAGTTTCTCTCTGGCAACAAAAAGGACATTCTTTGCCAACATCTGGATTTAAAACAGAAATAAAAAGCATTAACGGCAATAATGCCTGTGTAAAATTCGCCATTGTAAATCTCCATCTCTTTTAGCTAACGGTGGCTTGTACAATGCTCTCCAACTCTGGTCTGACATCATCACTCATCTTAAGAAACATTACGCCATGGTGTGTCAACTCTTTCATGTAGCTCTTTCTTGTTAAAAGATTTTACACAAGCTTTGTAAAACATTTTTCCATTGCTTTCACACAAAATCTGTCAACTTTTCAGATTTTAGAAAAATTCCTACATATTCACCTAAATTTGGCGAAAGAGACAGATTTGGAAAACGGATCCCTCTCGTTAGGGATAACTTCCCCTTCACAGTAATCTTGAAGCATTGCTTTCTCTTCAGTTGTAAAGGCAGAGTACAGTTTTTTTAACACTTGTGCCACAATTCGAACAGATCTAACCCCCAATAAAACAGCTACCTCTTCAGCTTTTTCAAATCTTGGACCAGACACTTTAATTAAACACCCAAGGGTTGTGATCTTAGATTTAATAAAGTCTGCTGATATTGTCCCACACGCTCCTAGAATGTCCAACCGTGATCCATAAATCAGAGGTTCCTTCAACAGCCAAAACAATGATGACGGAGAATCAGTTCTTTTGATTTGAAAGTAGTCCCAGACTTTAAAAAGATTCTTGTAAAACTGTGGTAATCTGGAGGTGTTGATTTTTCCGGGATTTAACAAGAACAATGACTTGTCCAAACATAGTCCTCCAGCGGTCTTTAGAATCGTCCTGGTCATCGGCCTCCAGCTTAAAGTCTCTGGACCAGTGAGGAAACGCTGTATGAACTGTAGCCGGAAAGCTGCAGTCCTGCTCTGCAGATGTACAAGTCCTTGTCCTCCTTCCTCTTTTGGCAAATACAATACATTATGAGGTATCCAATGCATCTTTTCCCAAAAAAAGGTCTACTAAAGAGACTGAATTTTAACAATTATCGATACAGGTGGATCAATGCATGCCAGTCGGTGCCAAAGAGAAGAGGCTACTAATTATTAATGATCAGAGTACGTCCTCTATATGATAAACTCTTAACAATCCATTTCCATTTCAATAGGCGACCTTTAATTTTTTCAACTGTTCCCTCCCAATTTTTTTGAACAGTTGTTTCATCTCCTAAAAACACTCCCAAATATCTTAAACCATCTTTTTCTCCAACTTAATCCACTTGGGAGTGCTGGTACCCTTCTTTCCCACTTTCCTATTAGCACTGCTTCGCTTTTACCCCAATTAATTCTTGCTGAAGATATGCTTTCAAACTCTCTTAATGTTTTTAATAATAAATCCACGTCACTTTGCTTACTAAGTATAATGACCACATCATCAGCGTATGCTGACAAAACACAAAGTGCTGTTACAGGCTGGTAAAGATACCCCTTCTAAAACTCTCCTCAACTTATTTAAAAGTGGTTCTATTGCCAAAGTGTATAGTATTCCTGACAGAGAACACCCCTGTCGTACACCACGACACACTTTAAAAGGAGCACATAAGCCACCGTTAACCTTCAGTAGACTCTCAATGTCATTATAAAGAATTTTAATATAACCTATAAAATCAGAGCTAAAACCAAATGCTTGCAAAGTTTTCCAAAGGTAATCGTGTTCTACACGATCGAACGCTTTCTCTTGATCCAAGGAAATCAAACCCATATCGATTCCCAATATTTTTGACACATTAAATAAGTCTCTTATAAAATAATTATTATCAAAGATTGATCTTCCTGGTACGCAGTACGACTGACCAGAATGGATTACCTCTTCCAAAACCTTTCCTAGTCTAGTAGCTAGAACTTTTGAGAGCAATTTATAGTCAAAGCACAATAATGACACAGGTCGCCAGTTTTTTATGTCTCTCACATCACCTTTTTTGGCAGCAGGGTGAGGACCGCCCTTCTACAGCTCAGCGGCAGAAGTCCTCCGACTAGACTGTCTCTGAGAACCGCCAGCAGATCCTCCCCTATCACAGGCCAAAAGGCTTTATAGAACTCAACTGGGATTCCGTCGATCCCAGGAGCCTTTCCGTTCTCCATACTCTGGAGGACTTTCATGCAACTCTTCAAAGCTTATAGCTCTCTTGAGTTCTGCATTTGAGTCCTCAGAGACCTTTGGTAGCTCTTCATAAAAACACTGCTCAACCACATGATCTTCTCTGTGCTCACAACTATAAAGTTTTTCATAAAATTCGTTTGCTCTTTTCCGAATTTCAATAGGGTCTGATTCAAGAGAACCGGTCTCAGAAAACAAAGAATGTATAAAGCGTTTCTGACCGTTCTTTTTTTCTAGACTAAAGAAAAATTTTTGATGGCACATCCATCTGGTCTATATCATTAAAACGTGATCGCACTAGCGCCCCCTGTGCCTTTATTCTTTGTATGTCAGACAAAGCAGATTTCTTTAAAAAAAGGGATTCGATATGTGTTTCATTTCCACTTAACTGTGCTGTTTCTTGAAATTTAAGAATTTCCTCTTCTAATTGTCTCATGGATCTTATTATATCTTTTGTGACATTGTGAGTATACTGTTGACATAATTGTTTGGTTTGTATTTTGCCATACTCCCACCCACTTTTGTAGCGACTGAAAATCATCTTTTCTTTCCTAAAATTCTTCCAAAAACAATTGAAAGTTTCTCCAAAATTTGCATCACTTAATAAATTATTGTTAAAGTGCCAGTATGCACTTTTCGGTTTAAACAGAGTGTAAAGTAACTGTACATATAACAAGACTATGATCGGAAAAACCAACTGGAATTATGAAACAATTTTTAAAAGTGCTAAGATGGTGTTTAAAACAGTAGAATCTATCCAGACGTGCTAAAGACAACCTGTTATCACGAGCATGTGCCCATGTATACTGCTTTAGATTCCCATTTAGACTCCTCCACACGTCACATAAGTCATTTGTTTCAATCATCTCAATAAGTCGCTTGCGAGAAAGTAAATGTGGCTCTACATGATTTCTATCCAAACTACTTTCTGCACAATTAAAATCTCCACCTAAAAATAACTGCTCTTCACCATTACATTTGTTCAGCGTCTCACAAAGGGTGTATAAAAAGCTCATTCTTTCTGCTGGTAAAGTTGGAGCATATGCACATATAAAAATAAAAGTCTGATTCTCAACCTTGGCTCGAATCTTTAACAATCTTCCTTTCACAACCTCTTCTATCTCAGTAGAGCAGGGAGTAAAAACTATTGGAAAATAAAATAGCAACACCACCGCTAAGTGAGGATTTGTGACTAAAAAAAGAGAGACCTTTAAATTCTTTCGACCATTCATCTACATTTGCTGTGTCACTATGTGTTTCTTGTAAAAGTAAACATCAAGTTGTTTCTGATTCATAGTGTTTATATATTAATGTGCGTTTTAATACATTCTCTTGCTCCATTCACATTTAGAGATGCAATGCGAATGTCATCCATTTGAAAAGTATGAAGAAATAGACTTAAACTATAAAGAAAAAAACAGCCATAGAGGGCCAAAAAAAGAATCCTTTGTACTGCCATTAACTATTAAATTTTTAATTTGGTCACAAACTTTTTCAACCTATAGACTTCCTTATTTGTGAAACATCCCTCAGTCATGAAAGCCCTCGTATTTTCCACAAAAACGTTTTATGTCTGGAAAATAGTCAGCAACCTGTACTCCCCTCACGTTTTTTGACACCCTTTAAAAACTTCTTGATTTCCCCAGCATCATACTCTAGACATGTCCATTCAGTCTGAGAACAAGAAGCACCGGAATCTGAGACATCGCTCTCATTACCATCATCACCATCACTTCAAAACTCATTTTCATTTTCTTTTTTTCTAGTTTGCTTTGATTCAGAGACCTCATCAATCTTTTTCCTCTTTAAAGGGGTTTGAAAACTGCCTGATCTATGTCCCTAAACATCATTAGATCGTCACTTAAGTTGACTTTCTCTGAAGGAGACTCTGAATCAGACACTTTGTTATCATGTGAAACATCCATACTGTCAGCAGCCTTAGGCTCACCTTTTTCAAGCACAGGGATAGATGAATCGTTCTCCGCCGATTCTTCCCAGCCTTGTCCTGATTCACCTCAGTCTGTGAGTGAGGAAGTGTTTCAGTTTGGTCGCTAGTGGATGGCCCTGGATCAGAAACATTATCTGTGCTGACTTGGTCACAGGCTTCACCTGAAACATCTGCGTTTATTTGTACCGTTATTATCTGGGCAAACTCGTAATATGTGGCCCGTTTTCCCGCAGCCAAAACACCTCATCACATCCGTACTTAACGAAAACAGTATAATCAAAGTCATCGACTCTGAGTTTCAAATTCAGATTGAGTTCGTCTCGGTTATCTTTCAGGATCATGTAAGTGAACCTCCTGAAAAGATACCACATGTTTTGATTAAGTCTGATTTGCTGCCAAAAAAACATCTTTTTCACTGGGCTGACTATCTTTCCGAAACGCGACAGTTCTTTTTGTCAGCATTTCGTCTTTTATGAACGGCGGAACATTAGACAAGTGACTTTCTTAGCGGGGGTTAGAGAGGGGAAGCACCGGGGTGAACAAACCGCTGATAAACTATACCTCTCTCCACTACTTCGTTTGCTTTCTCAACAGAATTTAAAAACAAAACAATTGCATTATTCATCCTAGATGCCGCTAAAATACAGTCATGACCAACAATATTTCCGACGGCCAATATGCATTCCTCCACATTCACTGCGGACACCACTTTGACTCCGTGGCGCCGCGTGAGAGAATCTAGACTAGTGTTTGTGTTCTGGGCTGCCATGCTTCCAGTGAATGGGTGATACACTGGTTGCTAACGGCCAGCCCCTCCTCCAAGTTAACCTTACTTCCCCCACCCGATGCTCCACAAATATCAACTAAATAAAGAATTGAAAGAAGAAAAAGGAAATTTTCGCCACAGCGGGCATAAACCATTCACACTTACCACGCGCTCTCAACGCTCACCCAACAAACGCTCACTGCAACAAACGCACACGCACAAGCACGTGCACGAGAGAGAGAGAGAGAGAGAGAGAGAGAGAGAGAGAGAGAACACACACCACATACAGAGAGAGAGAGAGGTAGAGAGACTTTACAACTCTTTAATTTCCTAAACTACTATGATAAAATATGTTCTACTCATTCAGACATACTGACACAACATGCATATATGCAGAGACAAAACCAAAAACCATATAAAATATATAAATGTATATGATAAATAAATATTAAATACATACAAAAATAAGTAAACAAACATTACCAGTTAAACACTATAGTCTCATCTTCACATATTGACAATATAGCACCATTTACACACCATTTAAACTCAAATGCAAGTAAATTCTTTGTACTTTGATAATATTTATGATCCACCCTGATCCTTGATTCAACCAAAGCAGTAAAAATCAGCAGTGCATTTACGTTTTTCCCCTCAATTGCCATTCTACATGTCTTCCAAATGGCTAATTTAGCTTGTCCAACTATAAAATTTGCCAAAATACACTGTTCTTTGTGTGTTTTTGAATACTTACAGCCATAAATAAAAATGATCTTATTAAAACAAAAACCTAAATTCCCGAGTATTCTTTCCAATACTTAAAATAGTGGTACTAGCCTGAAACATTCAGCAAAAACATGAAACACAGTCTCTGGTTTAGTACAAAAAAGACAAGGTGATGAAACAGACATATTGAACTTAGAGACAAAGCTATTTGTAGGTAACACACACTGCAATATTCTCCACTGCAAATCCCCAGAGCGTTTTGGGAGTGGACCTTTATACAGTAACCTCCAAGAAGGAGAAAGATCATCAGAAACCATTAGATGTTCCTTCCACTTTGTATCACATCTACGATTAATATCTTCAAAATGATCAGCCTTTACACACATCTGATAAAACTTTGTTTTTCCAGCAGCTTGAAAATCAATCTCTTGTAGCCCCTTGAACTTCAACAACTTCCCCTCTTGGTCACCATCTGTGCAACCCTTTGGGGACACAAATAACTTAGGGAAGGAACATTGCATCAATTCACCTGACAGAAGACAATTGACAAAATGTTGGAATTGAGAAGGAAAAACAGCTTTCAGACTGCATATGAAATGTTCTACCATTCTCACAGACCTGAATCCCACTTGTTCACAAATTTCATTGTTGGTCTCCATTTTCTGAATCAATATCGATCAGATGTGCAACTTTTGGTCAAACCCTTTTCCCATAAATGTTTTAAACAATGATGTTAGACGTGCAAACATTGCATTAAGATAGGGGTTTATAAAACAGTGGTTCATTCAGACCAAAATGGTGATTCTCTCGTCTAAAATCCCTTAAGAACAGTCCAGGAATTTAAAACGGAAGCATAGAATTTCACATCAGGTTTAAAACTCCAACTATACTGGAACATCAAAAAACAATTGTTTGTCAAGGGAAAAACCACCAAAAGTTCTAAGCAAAGCCAAGCCAAATGACACCCACGGTGTGGAAAGCTCCCTAACATAAAGTAAAGTCTGAAGCAACTTTCAGCCTCATAGCTTTCACTTTGCCTGCCAAATCGATCATCCCTGACCTCCTTCATTAACTGGCAAGTAAAAAATTGCAGGGGGAAGCCAATGATGGCCGTCCCAAAAAAAATTTACTAAAATCTTTTGCAGATGTTGTAATAGGATTTTTGGTGGATCGAGTACATTTAACCTATGCCACAGCATAGATGCTGCCAAATTATTAATAATAAGCACTCTACCCCTATAAGATAGTTGAGGGAGAATCCACCTCCACTTGTGTAAACGGCCAGACACTTTATCAATTAGACCTTCCCAATTCTTCTCCATATAACGCTCTTTCCCCAAGAAAACCCCAAGCATTTTAAACCCTTCCAAGCTCCAAGAACAGTGCTGAGGAAGTACTGACGGACCTCCGTTTTCCCATTTGCCCAGCAAAAAAAGTTGCACTCTTATGCCAATTTATTCTTGAAGAAGAGGCCCTCTGATAGATATTCAGTGATGATATCATTTTCTTAACATCCTCATTTGATCTTATTACTAAAGTAACATCAACAGCATATGCGCTTAATTTAACTGTTGCAAAATCTGTGCCAGAAGAGCACACTGTGGAAATCCCACTTAACTGATGTCTCAGAACTGCCATGAGTGGTTCAATAGCAATCGTGTATAAAATACCTGAGAGACCCGCAGCCTTGTCGTATACCCCTGCAACTAAAAAATGGTCTCGATAGAGTGCCATTTATTTTCAATAAACTATATACATCCGTGTACAACAGCTTAACATAGGAAATAAATGATGGACCAAAACCAAAAGCATCAAAACATTTAAAAAGAAAGCCATGATCAGTTCGATCGAAGACTTTCTCCTGGTCCAAGAAACAAAACCTACATCAAGTTTATACACTTGGCAAAGGAAATCAGGTCTCGAACCAGAAAAAGATTGTTAAAAATGGACCGATCTGGGATACAGTAGATTGATCTTCATGAATCACTGAAGATATGCAAAACGTTTAAGTCTATTAGTTAAAGCTTTGGAAAAGATCTTGTAATCAGCTCCGAGCAATGACACAGGACGCCAATTTTTGATGTCTCCAAGATCCCCCTTCTTAGGTAATAAAGTTATCACAGCCCTCCGAAGGCTCACAGACAATGTTCCTCTTTCCAGACACTCCAAGAAGACAGAAAACAAGTCCCTTCCAATCACCGGCCAAAACTGTTTATAAATTCTGCATTTAGTCCATCCAATCCTGGTACTTTTCCTAAAGAAAGTTTCATGAACAGCTACTGTCATCTCATCAAAAGTCAAAGGCTGATCAAGTCTAGATTTCTCTTCTTCCGAAAGTTGAGGTAAATCTTGAGAAGCATGTCAGCCATTTCATCTTCACAGGGTTCCGCCTTATATAGATTCTCATAAAAAGATAAAGCATAGGACATTATTCCACGATCGTCAGTCACTTCTCCTCCTCCTGGAAGTTTCAAATGACATAAAGTCTTCTTATTCACAGTTTTTTTCTCCAGACTAAAAAATGTAGATGTCGGCGCATCCATGTTATTAAAGGAGGTAAACCTGGCACGGATAAGTGTCTCTTGGGCCCTTTCTTCCAAAAGATTCCGTAAGAAAATTTATTCCTTTCAAGTTGTTCGGCAGTGTCCACCTCATCCATTTTATCCTCAGTGTAAAGAATATCTTGTTCAAGCTTTTTCAATGTACTTTCCAAAATACCTTTGTTATAGGCGGTATAACTCTGACAAAAAAGTTTAATTTGTATTTTGCCAATATCCCACCACTGACTTAGGGACTTGTATAGCATTTTTCTCTCTCTCCAGGTTTCCCAGAAAAGGGTGAAAGAGTGCACAAAATTGTGATCTTGTAACAGTCTAATATTAAATTTCCAAAAAGAGTGTGTAAAAGTGCTCTGTGCGACAGAAACTTCAACAGACGTATAATGATGATCAGATAGAGCAGTGGGAAAAATACAGCTATTATAAAATTTACCCCTAACGCTTTTCTGCACATAAATCCTATCAAGTCGGGCTCCAGATATCATATTAGAGTTTACTTTCATCCAGGTATATTGTTTAGTCAGAGGGAAAGCTTCTCTCCACACATCCACAAGACAATGATAATTTATCACATTTTTAAGTTCATCTGACGACTGGCTATGTGGTTCCTCATGGTTCCTATCTAAAGTGTGGTTTATAGTACAATTAAAATCCCCAGCCAGAACAACAATTTTATCATGCGATACATCACTAAGAGCAGTCTTTAGTTTTCTAAAGAATAGAGTTCGCTCTGAACCAATATTTGGGGCGTACACATTAAATAACGAAAAATGTAGTCCATGAATCGTCACATCAACACGCAACATTCGACCAGGAACCAATTCAAAAACACTAACAGGTTGTTGCTTATATTCTGATCCAAAGAGAATAGCAACCCCTGCACTAACACTAGAACCATGACTTAGTATAGCCTGCCCCTTCCATTCACTCAACCACTGTACTTGATTATTTGAATCTGTATGAGTTTCTTGAAGAAAAACTATACTTGCCCTCTTAATCATAATATATTCAAAAAGACTAAACCTTTTAACAGCATCACAACACCCATTAATATTTAAAGAACCAAATCTCAAGGATGTCATGAAAAGAAAAAGAAAACAAACATAGAAATGCATCCAAACCATCTCACTTTTTACCTTGCAAAAGCAATATACTTCTTACATTACAGAGAATCTTTTTAAGGCGGTACCGTTTTGGTCTATCAAGCTCATCAAAGTTTGTCTTTCGCATAGCTATGGTACAAGAACTAAGAAACAGTTTTAAATCTGGAAAGTATGACTCAATACTGATCTTACGAAGCCCTTTTGTATTGTCAAGGAAAGCATTAATCTGCTGTAATGAATACAACTTAGTCTTACCTTCAGAAGTATTTTCCGAGTCCATCACGTCATTCTCATCATATATTTCCTCGTCATCCTTATCGAAATCCTCCGTGTGTAGACTTAAATCCATTACCTCTTGTGAAACACTCGCTCCTTGACTCTGATCGATCGATTCATCAGTACTTATTTTAGCATTACATTGGTCTACCTCAGATATTTGTTCCTCATTCCCCGGTGATTCGGCCTCACGCGCCTCTTTCGCATTCACCTGCTCCGAACTCAACTCTGGCTGCGTGATTACGTCATTTTGATCAGCCGCTGTCTCAGCTATCTGCACTTCGCTGTTGCTGGAATCACCCAACAGGGATCTTCCCTCGTGAGTTCAGGCAAACTAATCGGCGTGGATTCTGCTCTGGCCTGTGGAGGTTGTAACGACACAGCATCCACAGTTACATCAGAAGTACCCTGTCTCGCCCTGTCATTTTCCACATTAACAGTCAAATCTCCATTAGTGCCATTATTTACATGACGATTCGGGCAAGTCTGCCGGACGTGACCAAAATCCCCGCAAATAAAACATTTCATGGACTCCGAGCTAATAAAAATAGTATAATCCTTCCCCTCGATAGTTAATTTGACAGACAGGTTCAAAGGATCACTGTGAGAATTGAGAATCATGAAGACCTGGCGCCGAAAAGACATTACATGTTTGAGTTCGGGATTTTTGCATCCGAGCGTAATCATCTTAATGGGACTCACTAATTTACCATATCTCACGAGTATTTCTTCCAATTTCTCATTTTTAACAAATGGAGGTACATTTGACAAGACAATCTTCTTTGATGGACTCGACAGAGGCAAAACAGGCACAAACATTTCATTGATCGTTAATCCGTTCTCAATTAAATCATTTGCCATTTGACTTTGACTCAAAAAAATAACTATGGCCTTGTTCATACGAGACGCGGATCTGATATTTACACCGCCAACAGCAGCACTCACGGCCACTAAACAATCTTCTACTGACACAGACGCATCAGGCATACACTTACAGCCATGTCTAATAGTCAGTTGTGAAAAATCACCCACATTTGTCCCCATTTTCCCCACTTGCTGACCGGCGTCAGCCGAGGAAAAAAAAATACTGCTTTACCAAACACAATTCAATAAAGAGAAAAAAAGAAGAGAAAAGTTACAATCAACCACAACAACTCTCACCCACGCCAAACTCTGTTCACTCGTTCCCAGCATGCAACAGGGAGAGAGAGAAAGGTAGAGAGAGAGGTAGAGAGAGAGAGAGATGTCGCACACTGTGTAATCAGATGTGTCTAATTACTGATGTTCAGCTCTTCATGTTTAATAAATCAAGTGTTATGATCTGCTGAGCTCCCTGTCGGTGTCCTCCTTCCAACAAAGACAACGAGTAAGAACTGTAAAGCCTGCATATAGAAACGACGCGCGTGACATTATTATTAGGCAAATTATAGACACATAATATTGTTTTTAAAATAACGTTATTAACCGCTATTTTTTCCTGCCGAACCGGTTTCAGAACGTAATAATTCAGAGGAACGGAGGAACAGAAACGTTAAAATATCGATTCTGCTCAGAGTGAACCGATTGAATTTTCTTTTCATTTTCAAGCCCTGATTTACAGTCAACTGATCACAATGTGTGTGTGTAGGTGATCTGTGTGTGTGTGTGTGTGTCTGTAGATGATCTGACTGTGTGTGTGTGTGTAGATGATCTGTGTGTGTGTGTGTGTGTCTGTAGATGATCTGACTGTGTGTGTGTGTGTTTAGATGATCTGTGTGTGTGTGTGTGTGTGTGTGTGTATATGATCTGACTGTGTGTGTGTGTGTTTGTGTGTGTGTGTGTGTGTGTGTGTGTGTGTGTAGATGATCTGTGTGTGTGTGTGTGTGTGTGTCTGTAGATGATCTGACTGTGTGTGTGTGTGTGTGTGTGTGTATGATCTGACTGTGTGTGTGTGTGTGTGTGTGTAGATGATCTGACTGTGTGTGTGTGTGTGTGTGTGTATATGATCTGACTGTGTGTGTGTGTGTGTATATGATCTGACTTTGTGTGTGTGTGTGTGTGTGTGTGTGTGTGTGTGTGTGTGTGTGTGTGTGTGCGTGTGTGTGTATGATCTGAATGT
>NC_039243.1:2690966-2718466 GCF_003368295.1 Carassius auratus
GAAACATTTATTATTATCAATATACAAAACAGTTGTGCTGCTTCGATTTATTTTTCTTTTTTTGGAAGCTATTATATATTACCAATAAAAATAACAATTTTTTTAAATTATATATATATATAATAACAATAATACTTTTGTTCACCAAGAATACATGAAATAGCTCAAAGGTGACAGTAAAGACATCTTGATCCTCTCGTGAGCAGCGTTTTGAGCTCAGATAAGATAACGGTCGTTCACTCAGAATTCAGACATCACTACAGAATGTGTGACAGCTGATCTAGTGCACTATATAGTGTATAGGGAGCGCTTTCAGACACAGCTCTAGTCAAAGCTGTAAACACACAGACATCTTCAGTGTTGTGTTGTTCTTGATGTTTCTCTCTTCTTGTGTTCAGATGCCTGTGATCTCACACTGGATCCAAACACAGCAAACACTCGACTCGTTCTGTCTGATGAGAACAAGAAGATCACACGTGTGGAAGATCATCAGCCGTATCCTGATCATCCAGAGAGATTTGATGTTCCTCAGGTTCTGAGTGTTGAGAGTCTGACTGGACGCTGTTACTGGGAGACTGAATGGAGCGGAGATTATGCTGATATATCAGTGTCATATAAAGGAATCAACAGGAAAGGAAGAGGGAGTGATGACTGTGTGTTTGGATACAATGACAAATCCTGGAGTCTGATCTACTCTGATAACAGTTTCTCTGTCTGGCACAATCATAATGAAACTGTTATTCCTGCTGACCCTTCGTCCTGTAAGAGAGTAGGAGTGTGTGTGGACGTGTCGGGCGGCTCTCTGTCCTTCTACAGCGTCTCTGACACACACACACTCACACACTTACACACACACACACACACACACTTACACACATTCAACACCACATTCACTGAACCCCTCTACGCTGGGTTTGGGGTTTATTCTGATGATTCCTCAGTGTCTCTGTGTGATATTTAATGATAGAGAGACTCTTTCTGATGTTCACATGCACACAAACTCATCTAATCTCACATCACTACATTTCTATTCATTTTTAATTAGTTTTTCATCATCATACAGAAGTTATGAATCTAGATCAGACTCATACTGTTCTGAATCTTTAATAAACAGAGTAATATGTGTGCTTTAATATTTCTATTGTAAACTGCTCATCAAATGTAATAAAAGTCCATGAGTGACTCATTTGATCCTGAACTGGTTTCTGAATCCTGATGTGAACTGATGACAGTATGAATAATCATGAATGTGATTGAGATCAGAGGCTGAATTGACTCCGAATGAATCCGTCTCCTGATCGTCTGCTTTATTTTTCTGTCTGCGCTGATTTAACACTCGATTCACTAAATGAATTGTGTCCAAACACTCACAGTATCGCTGCTGAACACAGTTGATCTGGCTCTAATTCAGTCTTTCAGGAGCTTCAGAGCTTCAATCTGCTGCTTGATCACTAGAACATCTTCATCAGCATCTCTTCTTCAAACAGAGAGGATGTTTCTCCAGGACACTGCTACTTCATTCAGACGCAGGTAGAGCATCATCTGCTTGTTCAGGTGCGAGCTGGGAGAAGGACTGGGACCCTAATCAAGATCAACTACTTAGTACTGGGTTTATTTAGTCAACCATTACTTCATCTGTCAAACCATCTTTAGTTTTAGTTAAAGTATGTGTTGGACAAGAGTCGGCCATCAGAAGAACTGATCATAAAGCAAGGCCAAATTGACCTGACACGAGAAGACTTCTGGAGCCTGGGTTTAAGACAGTGCATGGATCTAATGTGTCTTCATTTACTGCACAAAAAACTCATTCCTAGATAATGCATAATGTTACACACAGCAGCTTGGACAGGGATGTGATCGTTCTGTAATTCATTTCAGATCGGACATATCTGCCTCAAGATTGTGGAAGAAGCTGCTTTATACTATTATATCGTCTTCTAGAAGTTTTCTTTTGGATGTATGCATGTTTAATAACTTATGTTCTCTCCATAAGGGACAAATATTAACATCGTGGACCTCTATACTGTTCCCAGCTGGAAAGACAAAAATGTGCATTGTTTGCCTGTAAGGTTTTTTTTGGGTTGCCGAATGCAACAAGTCAGAGTGCATTGGGTGCATTTCCAGCCAAAAACTATACTATCTGGACCTAAAAATCCTGTTTAAAGGACATGTGGATTGGGAGCATAAACAGCAAGCTACAACATCTCAAACCTCTGTCGTTCTCTTGTGACGCCGCATGAAAGCTGAGGAAACATGATCATTAATTCCATTAGAAACACGGTAAGAGATTTCTTCCTGTTCTGCTGGACGTGATCCACACAAATCAGCCTTGTGAAGTGCCCTAAAAGCCTCACTGGATCTCAGATCCGTCTTCGAAGGGAAATCCCTGGATGCCGACAGACAAGGGATGCACATGCAATCTCAATGAGAACCTGTCAGAAATGTTCTCCAAACGGCCCGAAGGCACCGCTCTCAGATTCACTACTGAATCGTTCTGGGTGTGAAACAAGTTCATCTCTATCGACAGATGCTGTGACGTGTTGTTGATCATCACACGTCATTTCAACCTGTGCCTCAGTTCAGAAAAACAAGCAGAAGTCTTCATCAGCTGACACTAATGCAGTTATTTACACGAGCACAATCAAATACTGGATACATGCTGTAAATGTTACCTCAAACTATTACAAATCATGTTTAACTAAAATAATTACAATCATTATAGTAATTCATTTAAATAAAGCTAAAATCTAATATAAAAACCTTAAAAACCTTAACTGAAATGAAAATTAGATATGCTGCCTTGCAATTAATTCAAATAAATAAGTTGAAGTTGAAGTACTAAAAATATTCCAAAAAAATTTAATAATAATATTAATAAAAATTACAGCTAAGAAAAAAAAAACAATAAAAAATTATATATATATAATTATTTAAAAAAACACAAAAGTAACACTGGATCCAAAAAAAAAAAAAAAAAAAAAAAAAAACCCCGAATAATTGTTTAACACCAATGCCTAATGCACAATTAAATAAGTACAATTAAAATCTGGATAGCGTCAGTGTTGTAAAAGGCAACCAAAACTCTTAACTTAAGTAATTTTTGGGAATTGAAATAAAACTTAAAAAGAAAATTTAGATAAAAAAAAATAATAAAATAAAAAATAACAGCTAATTCATATAAACAGGTTTAAGATACTAAAATAAATTACATCTAAGGAAAAAACTATAATAATAAAAATAATAATAATAAAAAAAAATCCCTAACAAAATTTCTAAAACTTAAAATAAAATGAAAGCTGAACATATCAGCATAAACTATTACAAATAATTTTGGTAATTGAAATAAAGCTAAAATCAATTCAAATACTACACCAAAAATAAAGGGAAATTAAATAGAAATATTTATAAATACATGAAAAACCTAAAATGATAAAAGTGCATCATAGACTTATTAAAACCAAAACTGAATTTAAAAATAAAAGCTGATTTTAAATATTAAATCATTTTATAACGGTATATAGAGGGCATATTTATGGGGCTCAATAATAGGAGAAACATCAAACTGTGTCTGTCAAATGAATAAATGCAATTATAAAACACAAAATAAAATGCACTGTAGAGCTTCAAAGCAGAAATGTGATGTTTATATAAATGATTTAATAAATAATGTGTCTTTTTCTTTCTAGTTATGCATAACATTGAAATGTCTCCATCATAACAGTACTTTGCATGTAGTCATATTAACATCACTTTCTGGTATCAGTGTGAAAGCTAAGGGTTAACAGTCTTTAAATGACCACGACGGGAGTTTAAAGACTAGATATTGAGAAAGCATTTATCCTCTGAATCTGAATTGAGTGTGAATGGAGGCAGTAAGCAGATGCTGGGGGGCATCAGATCAGTTTGAGCCTCTCTGTACCTTCTCATCATAGACGATCCCGGGCCGGATCTCAGGAGCCTGGTACCCAGGTGTGCCCTCGTGGAAGGACTGGCGCGAGATGCCGTAGTCGTTCACAGAGTCGTCCAGCTCCAGAGACCACACCAGGATGTTGTCAGACTTGAGGTGGCAGAAGATGATGTTGTTCTTGTGCAGATACGCCAGGCCTGTGACGATCTGAAGGTGAGCATGTGACCCAGCGGCACGTACTGAGAGCCTGAGGAGCGGCGGACAGTAACCTCAGTCTGTTTCTCTCACAGACAGAGAGCAATGACAACACGTGTTTCTACTACATAATTAAGATGAAACAATATTTGAGCGTGTAATGTTTTTCTGCCGACTGTTGAGTCGTTCGTTTAGTAACAGCGTGCACTTATGTGGTCTGATTTCAGTGATGTAGGAAAAAAACGGGAATATGTTTCTAATACAGTGTGGAATTACTAATGAGGTTCAGCTAATTGCTTTACTCACAAACCGTGACCTTTCAACTTTCTCTTTGAAGAGACGTACAGTAATTCCAGTCCTAATGAGCTTTAACTTGTTTTGACATGTTTACTTGCAGATCAACTTTATTTATTCAGACTAACAACTGCATCAGCAATTTTTCCATCTTATTCTTCAACCATAAGTATTTAAACCGGGTTATTTGTGCATCGGTGACCAAAATCTGACCAGAATATTGTTATTTTTCCTGCAAATTCAGCATGAGATTTAATCATCGTGAATATCATTCCAGTTTTTGGAAAGTGCATTCAATTAAAGATTTAAAGAGTTAAAAACTCAAAAGTCACATCATAAGCACACAAGAATGCCTTTTTTTATAAAACAGCAAACAAAATACTTCAGATCGGTGATGATTATTCAAATATACAACTATCTGATAAATCTGACATTTTTTCATTATTTATATACTGTTATAGTTTTCATTTATATTTTCAGTTGTCATGTTTTGTCATTTTTTATTAATTTACTTTTTTATTACATATACTAAACACAAAATGTGGCAGATTTCAGATTTTTTTAAAATATGAATAGTTACATGTACACATATTTTAAGCGTTATATTAGTATTGCCTACATAATATTGGTATTACTATTATAATTAAGTTAATATTATTTGTTTTTTCTTCACAGTTGAAAAGTATCAATAGAAAATGGAGCAATTTATATTTTTCTATAATTATAAATTATAAGTTATTAATAATGATCGTGTATATAAATATATAATTGTAATTTTAATTGCATTACACAATTTTCTTTTGACAATTTTTCAGCGATAACTAAAAAAAGTAAAAAATAAAATAAAAATACTTACATGATAAAATAAAAAATAATACTTAATTACCTATAATATATCAATACTTAAACAAATTTTATACTTATTTAATATTTGTATGTATAAATACATGGGGTTGCATGATCAAAAAAATGAGTTAATTAGTAATTCAGCATAAATTTGCAGTCTACAAGTGCTGTTTACTTAGCTCACTTGACTTAAGAACAGAGCTACTGTTATATAATACTACTTTATTTTTTATTAAAAGTCAATGTGAAATCCAGATCAGCCCATTCTTAACACGTTCCTGATTTCAATGTGAACAACTTATCAGATGTATAAATTCATGGCAATTTTACAAAAGCATCTTTACTTCACTTCTAATAAAATCAAGTCTTGCCCTACATTTTTTCCATTAAAGTGGAACGTGAACATGTTTCAGCTAGAGCTGCTTTGGATATAATTTCCCAAGAAACATTGGAAGTCACTTATATATATAAATATATACTATTGTTTACATGTCTGGGTTGCATAGATATAGACAAATGGATATAGACATAGATTATAATATAATATAATAATAAACAAAAATAAATATAGTTTAGCTGGTAATTCAATGTAAAAAGATTAATATTAATATTAAGTAAGTGTAATTAAATGCATGTATTAAATGCATGAAATACAATTTTTTTTTACTTTTTATTTGTGACTAGATGGATGCAAACCAAAAGATACTATTACTTTTATTCTATTACCAAAAAAACCCAGACAATTTCCTATGAAATATTCCAGTTTCCATACTTGAATGGAACAAGTCGAATTTTGAATCCATTTACAGGTCGTTCCTCCAGGAAATGACAACACTAATATTAGATTTGAGTTTGATGGATCCTGTGATGATTTGTGGTTTTTAGCTGGCTTTTGTCAAATTAAAACCATGTGATCTGGAAAATGGTAGGATGAGATTAATTTGACAGTTTTATTCTTCTTCTTCTTGCAACTGAAACATTTCAGCACTTTCTTAATTTCTAAATCTAACTGTGAATCATTTATAAGCTGTTCCTGCGTCCTCAATATCACTCTCCATCCCGCTAACTAACAAAAACTGGTTCCTTTATGACATCACCCTCCAGGAAGTGACATCATTTTGGTGGGAAAACAACAGGAATTACTTCTGCCTTTATGAGCATTGTATTTGATCTGTGATCTTGTTTTGTGGTTTTTAGCTGGTTTTCATCACTTTATACACACCGTAACTGGTGTGACAATGTAAAAAAAGGTCAAGAGACGGTTAAAAGTGTAACTGTTCTCATACCGTGACGGGAAGTGGGTCATGAAGAGCTCGGCACCCGCTCCTGTAGCGGGACGGGTTTGGGGTGTTTGGGGCAGGTGATGTGCTCCTGGTCCACGGCTGCCAGGACGCAGTCCTCCATGTTGAAGTAGTGGACGGTGCTGTGTCTGGAGCGGGACAGAGGCATTGGGTCGGACCCTCGGGGCCCAGAGCTGCAGTACGGACAGGGAGCATACTGCTCAATGAGACGAGAGCCGTCGCTCTCACTCCCCGTCATCGCTGGACAAACACTGAACATCATGTGCATGCTAATCAGAAATGCATGCTGCTCATGTCCATTTAAAAAGACATTAATCATGGCTTAATCAAAAGGGCTCCAGAGAAAAAGGCAGATTTGAATGATTATTAAAATGAAAAGAATCTACTTTTATTTATAGTGACTGCTTGAAAAGAAATCTTGCTGAAATAAAACTAAATAAAAATGCCAAACAAACAATTCATAAATAATATTACTATATATATGTATATAAAGCCTCTCTCTGAGCAAAGACATCAAGATGAATAATTAATGTTGTAAAAAAGGCTGAAAATTAAACTAATAATACATGATAATAATAAAAACAATGAAAATAGAAAATAATAAAACTATTAAATTCAATTACTATACAAATACTCTTTTAAGCCATATCTGAATAAATATATAAATATCATGATGTATATTAAATGTTGTCGCGAGGCTTAAACATAAAGAAATAAAGAATGAAAAAATATAAAAAATGAAAAATAAATAAATAAAAAATGTAAAAAATCACCCTTTTATGTAATTTCTGAAAACAAAAATAAATACCACACACACACAATCAGAACTGCATGCATGTGCTAATAATCTCAGCAGCAGTGAGTTTGTTTCTCCACAGACATTGTGTGCGGTGTCACATGTGAAGTGCTGCTGGAGCAGGTGTGTGCTGTCATTAACAGGCTTTCTGTGGACTAATGAATCACTCATGATACCAGTGTGTGTATGATGTTTGTCTGACTGACAGCGTGTTAATACTGTAAACTCCCACAGTGCAACATTAACACCATGCTGCAACAAACAGCTGCACATCCATATTAATAACCAACGGTTATGGGTTTAGGATGTTTCTCAAGACATCATCACGTTCATCGTGACACGGCTTTGATTTCCGTCTTATGTTCACAAGTGATGTTGGTACTTCTGTTTTGCATCAAAACTGTTTCATCATCTCAGTCTAGTGCTGTTTTTGAATACTACGGGTCCTATCTAATCATTGTTGAAGTCAATTAATAACATTTTGCTTAATAGTTTTAACAACAATAATACTGATAATATAATATAGAATTGTCATAGTTATACTATAAACAAAACTATCATAGGAATTCTATTTTTCTTAAATATATTTGTATTTTATAGATATATTTTTTTAAATATAATATTTTGTAAAAAACAAAAAACAAACAAACAAATAAATGAATAAATATCAGCAAAATGGCAATGAGATTTTTTTCTGTGCATTAGCCTAATTTTGCCACAGGGCTATTTGGGGGAGATGAGACTGCGAAAGCATGCAAAGCGTCTTAAGATGAGCTTTCATTGGCTGCTGAAGCATGGTCAGCGTGTGTCTCTAATTCTCCGTTTGCAATGACTGCAGTTCTGACTTTAGCTGGTCATCTCAGGATGTGTGATTACCTGCACGTCCATCTGCTTCAAACTGATTAGCAATCCTGGCTATAAAGCGCTCCCAGAATCCCGCAGGAACAAAGCTCATCTTGAAATGCAGCTGGATGGAGTTGTTGCTCTGCTGCCGAAAGCCGATGTCCAGGGCAGGTTTGGGGGGCAAAGGTGCGGCAACAGATAACTATGAAGAGAAGAAAGAATTTCCCAAACTCCATACATATGAAGAATATGTTATGCATACGATGCATGTTACTAAAACAGTATTATTACATATTAAAACATTCACTATAAAAATATGCATTTGCAGAAAAATAAGTAAATATACATTTCATATGGGTTAAAATATATATTAAAAGTTAAGAAGAATAGAAATAGAAATGCAAAACAAAAAAATAAAATATTATTACTATATATTATAACATTAATAAATAAATTAATTAAATTAAAACTCAATACTTAATTTATGTCATAATATGCATTACGTTAAGAAAAAAAAAAGTGACCCTGGACCACAAAACCAGTCTCAGGTGTCAATTTTTTCTTTCGAAATTGAGATTAATACATAATCTGAAGCTGAATAAATAAGCTTTCCATTGATGTATGGTTTATTTAAAAGGGGAATATTTGGCAGAGATACAACTATTTGGAAATCTGGAATCTGAGGGTGCAAAAAAATCTAAATATTGAGAAAATCACTTTTAAAGTTGTTCAAATTAATTTTTTAGCCATGCATATTACTAATCAAAAACTAAGTTTTGATATATTTACAGTAGGAAATTTACAAAATCTCTTCCTGGAACATGATCTTTACTTAATATCAAAATGATTTTTGGCATAAAAACAATGTATTTTTAGCTATTGCTACAAATATACCCCAGGGTCACATGTACATCACGTATATATATAAATTGTATATTCTAGCATTTTTTTCACAATTAGTCATGCAATAAAAAACATTTAAAACCCAATACTTCAAATGGATTCAAATCTACATTGAAGAAAATAAATATAAATGTTGCTCTTATTGTTAGACATGAACTGACAGAGAACAGAGCGAGAGACAGACGCGCTCCATATAAAGTGATAAATATACTGAAGTGATGAAAAGAACAGGAAGCTGTAGTTTGAACCTGTTGCTGGCGACTGGTCGAGCGATCTGGAACTTGGCCAGGAACTGGAAGTACTGTTCTTCAGTTTGCTGGGTGAAGCCGGTGCCCACCAGCAGCATGCGCAGGTCCTCGGCCGTTACGAGCCCCTCAGGTTGATGATCCGCTCCAAACACTCGGAGAGCCACACGGCGTCCAGGAAGTAGAGCTTACACAAGCCATGACTGGAGCCGGTCTCCATCAGGAAACTGATCGCTGTGAGATCCACAGAGAAAACCGCTGTAATGCAGCTCTCACATTACAGAAGTCACACCAAGAAGTCACCTACAGGAATCCATCGGAGGAACTGTCAATTAAATAACAACATGGGGTTTTTGACACAATGTCAAAACATTATTACAAGAAAATATGTGACCCTTGACCACAAAACCAGTCACAAGGGTCATTTTATTATTAAGATGAATACATCATGAATAAATAAGCTTTCCAATGATGTATGGTCTGTTAGGATAATATTTGGATGAGATACAACTATTTGAAAATCTGGAAAATGAGGGTGCATAAAAATGGAAATATTGAGAAAATCGCCTTTAATTCTTAGCAATGCATATTAAAAATCAAAAGTTAGGTTTTATCTTCATGGAACATGATCTTTACTTAATATCTTAATGATTTTTGGCATAAACTAAAAATCTATCATTTTTGACCCATACAATGTTTTTTTTTTTTTGGCTGTTGCTACAAATATCCCCCAGAGACGTAAGACTGTGCTCCAGGGACACTTAGATTATTAAAATGACATCTTGTTATTATGACATAACTGAGTGGGAAAATAATATATGTTGCACCAGTGTGCCACTGTAAGAAATAAACCCCAGATGCACAGATATAGAAAACTATAATAATAATAATAATTACATAACTAATGTGCCGGGCAATTCTTATATTTCTTATTATGTATATAAAGATTTTGTCATGCTCACAATTTACTAATTGAAATAGGAATTAAAACATGAACATATAGAACAGCTTTTTATTTCAGCTATTTTCTCATTTTAATTTGGTTTGATGTACTAAAATAACTCAAATGAAAATGAAAGAAACATTAAAAGCTATATAGACATAATGAAAACAAAACTACTAAAAATGACACACACACACACACATCACTTACAATTTAAGACGAAAAAATAGAAAAAAAATCATAACTGATTCAAAATATTAATAAAAAACAGAATTGGAAAAATATGAACTGTTTAATAGTTGCTTAAATGGAGTCAATAAAATAAAATAAATATAATTAAATAAAAATGCAATGCATATAAATACTTTTACTTAAGTAATGAAAAGAAACATAAATATGTACTTTAAAGAATAATAATATATTTTTTAAAACATTTTGACGTATAATAAAACATATAATGATATATTTTAAAACATTAGTTTTTGAAATTATTTATAGAAGCTGCACTACCTCTCTGACCATTGAATAAATGACTAAATAAATATATGTTAGTTAATTCAGAACAGAAATATAAAAATATGCATCTTAAAAATAACCATATATTTTTTCAATATTTAATAAACATAAACAAATATGAATTGATAGCATTTCTGAATAGACATGAATTTTTCTTTGTGCATTACCCGTCTGCAGATCCTGCTAATCTTTGCTATCACTGGCCGGACTCTGCTCAATGATGTGCTCCAGTTCAGAGTCCGTCAGGTACTGGACCTCGTCGGCTTCGTCTCTCCTCACACGCTCTGCTTTTATGGCCTCCTGCAGGGTCAGCTAACTTTTGGGGATCTGTATAAAACACCAAAAACAGACATACAAATAGATGAATAGATGTCAGGAACAACTGCTGTACGTACAGGCTTAACGAACACTAACCAGTCTTCCCAGAATCTGTGACAGCTAGCAGGGTTGCTGATGTCCCTCATGGAGCAGCCGAGCTGAAACAACCGCCTCTTGAGCACGTCCATGCCTTCCAGCGTCTTACACGACAGCTCACTGCAGACACACAGACACACAGCTAAACAGAGTTTCTACTGAGGAAAGTAAGCTGAAGTTGTGATCACCAGACTAACTGGAGGTGTTTGAGTGTGATGTCGGGGGATCCGCTGGTTCTGCAGAGTGCCAGGATGTAGGCCCTCAGCGTGGCCACGCGCTCCGTACCAAACTAGTGTCTATGAGGTCCAGATGCGTCCCGACGACGATGACAGCAGAGTTAGGAGCACGAGCCTGGAGCACAAACACATTCAGACAGTCATTAGACGGCTAGAAAAATGACTTCCACAATGACAAGCTCATGCCAACTTTGTGTTTGTAAAGAGAGTGTTTGGTGTTTGGATATATAGTGCTTCTGCAGTTATTTTTCCCCTTTCGTCATTAAGGATTTTAGTTCCAACACCTGCATTTTCAACTTGCCTTTGCTGTATTAGCAAATATGCTAACTAACACTCTGTATTTTAGCTGACATTACAAAAGCTTTAGGTTGTGAATAGTAATAAACTATTACATGAATTAAAAAAAAAAAAAAAAATATATATATATATATATATATATATATATATATATATATATATATATATATATATATATATATATATATATATATATATATAATATATAATATAATATATATATATACATAAAATGTATTATATATATTGAATAAATATAATGTGTATATATATAAAATAAAATAAGAACTGTTTATTTAATTAACTATCATTAAACTATTTCCTAAATAAATAAACATAATTTGTTTAGTAAATAAATAAGTAAATAATGATATGATGTTACGATATATGCAATGATAAGTAAATAAAATAAATATATAAATAAAAATAAAACTCTTTAAAAATGTATTTGTTTGCAATTCCAAAATGGCATTTATTATCATTAAACTATTCAATAATAGTTAATTTAGTTCTCACTGGCAAATGCTAATTATTGTCAAATCCATCAGTATATAAACATTATTGATTATTGATTAATGCCTATTTGAACAAATAAACAAAACAAACTTCATTAAGTGTGTTTGTCATTTGCCAGTGTTATACAGTTGAAACCAGATATTCACATACACTTCAGAAAAACTTTTTTTTTCTTTACTGTCATACGTTAAATTTGAGCAAACTTTGTCTTTTCTAGATCAATGAATATTAACATATTTGTTGCATCTGTTAAATGTCAGAATCGAGCAAGAGAGAATTTTTATGCATTTTTTTAATCACTTTTTTGTTTTAATGTATGGCAGTAAAGAAAAACAGAATTGTTGTGTGTGTTTTCTTTCTAAAGTGTAAGTTAATATCTGGTTTCCACTGTATATGGTTTCCTGACCTGGATGTTGAGCAGCCACGACTGCAGGTTGGCCACGGCTTCCTCTCCCAAAGCCAGATTCCAGATCACTACGAACAGAGCTTTATCTCTGAAGAAACACTGGTTCATGTCTATTTAATAGTTTATACATTTATTATCATTACATATTAATTGTATAATATACAGTTCATAATATGAAATGCCTATGAAGCATACAGTGACTATTATTAACACAAACACAGTTAGAAAAGGAAACTTCCAGCATCTGTCTATGACTTCTACTGATCACACGGCAAAAACACTTGATGCTCTTCCTCCATATGTTCTACTTGTTTTCCAAAACTAATATTTAAAGATACATTTACAAGAGAAGCAAAGTGACTTAAGCAGTATTGTTTTCTGGGAAATGTATAAAAAATAAAGGCGTATGCTGATTCTAGCATTGAGCGTAAAAACATTTCTCAGAAAACAAGACTTCCTATCTTCATTTTGCTTCTCAAGTTAATGAATGAAGTTAATGATCTTGACTGAAGTATGTGTAGACTTCCCTCAGACACCGTTAGATATTTCAGACTTAAGGCTATCATTCGTGGAAGGACAAATTAAGACTTTTAAGACTCACAGAACCCTGATATGAGTGTGTGTGTTTTTTTTCCTTTAAAATATTAAAATAAAGTGTCTGTCATCAGATGCTTGTATCTATAGAAGAGTTGTTAATATTACCTTTTTCTTCACATTCATGACTTCTTTTAAAATACATTTACAAAGCAAGCATGTGTCCTTTAAAGATTCTGAAACCTCTGAAACCTAAAAGCAGATCAAATTAAATTAAACACAGACTACTCTATGCAGTATTTTATCCTTTATTTATTCCTCTCAAATCTGCTGTTATTACAGTAAAACACATTAAATATTGCAACAAATGCATCAGAACACAGCAGAATCCCCAGTGTTAATTTAACACTCTTGAGTGTGGACTCATATAAACACTGAAGCAGTGTTAAAAGTAACACTGAAGCAGAGTTGAAGTTAATGAGATAATTAAGAAGTTAATTGAGTTATGATTGACCATTATTGAAGACACCTGATGTTAACAAGCAGAATCACCAAACGAGAAAATCACAATTTGTGTGTCACCATTATAGTGTTCAGTGTTTGCTTTAGTTGGGATCTTGACCCTTCAGTTATTATCTTTAGATTTTATGTGGCTGTGGTGACTGAATTATATCATACAGAAAGATCACAGCAAAGCCAATCTTTTGGTATTGATTGTGATTTGGACTAATTGTCATGGAGTGGCCTGAATGCCTGAGTTCAGGTTTTTTTACTGTGTCCATGAATTAGATGGATAAAAAAGTGATCCAGCATTTTACCATAGTATGACATGCTTTTAAAACTTAGTTCTACATAAAGAAAAAAATCTTTAGCTTAGACACACAGACATCAGGAATCAGCATGAGCATCACAACAACGGTGACCATCAAAAAAGCATGTTGTAGCCAATAAAAACTCATCCATGGCTCCCATCATGCATTGCGGCATGAATAAATTATGAGCTGATCTGTCTTTTTAACTTTTTATTCTAACTATATTTAACTTTTGCTGTTTTTATGTTCATTTTTAGTATCTAGTTTTGTGATGTTCAGAGTTGGTCTGTTTATCTGAATATGCTGTTTGTCACCGTTGTTGAGATTAATACGCTGATTCTTGTTATCTGTGTGTGCCTAAAATTAGAACTCTTTAATAAAAAAAAAATCTGAATCATTTGAGACGCTTACAAAATGTATAGAAAATACAGACTCTTTCGTTGAGTAATCAAAGCTGTTACAATCAATAATGATCGACAAGAAGAGAAGAGACTGTAAATGAGTTCAGTGATTAAGGTCAAGCAACGATTACTATAAAACATAATTATCACCACTCGATGATTTTTGCTCTTGGCTTGATACACAAACTTTTAATTTAAGAAGTAACAAGCCAAGATCCTAACTAAAGCAAACACTGAACACTATAATGGTGACACACAAATTGTGACTTTCTCGTTTGGTGATTCTGCTTGTTAACATCAGGTGTCTTCAATAATGGTCAATCATAACTCAATTAACTTCTTAATTATCTCATTAACTTCAACTCTGCTTCAGTGTTACTTTTAACACTGCTTCAGTGTTTATATGAGTCCACACTCAGAGTGTTAAATTAACACTGGGGATTTTGCTGTGAAGAATCAACAGCTTTCATTGATTCACCAATGAACTATTCATCAGACAAAGCCTAGATTATAGCAGGGATTTTCTTGTTCTCCAGCATTTGTTTCAGTCCCAGATCTTGAGGTGGACACAAAGGATGGTCATCTGAGACATTGCTTTACAAGGAAAAAGTGACTGGGCTAATATTTCTAAATGAGTTTGAAAGACATTTCTTCTCCTTTATTTGTGCTGAAATCTTTGTGAGGAGCTCATTTCCAGATTTGATCCATATCAAAGCATCAACACAGTTCTTCCAGAAAGTTGGAGACAACATCCGTCTGAAAAAGAGCTGAAGCTGTGGATGATTGTGTTGAACAGAGGAAGAAGAGAACAAACTGGAGCCACAGCAGTGTCAGCAGGATCCAAGCACTGCAGAGAAGATTGGGACGTGTTTTTACACCATCCACAACTACAGCATATTCTTTAGGACATTTAGACAACTATTCACAACAAGTGAACACAACACCTTCTTGCTCAAAAGGTGCCTCACCAAAACCAGATTTTCATTCAGATTTAGATACAATATGCTTATTATTCCATATAAAACATCTGTTCGCTGAGAAATTATGTTTCTAAATTAAACTCCAGGAGAGAAGCGTTTGTTTGTGAAAACTGGAAAACTTTATCAGAAGTTTAGAAATGTTGTAGTTACAAATCAGAAGAAAATGAAGACGTCCAACCTGAGCAGAAATACAATGAGGAATAATCTTCATAAACTAGTTGTTGTTCTGTTTTAATCGTTCGATCCAGTTTACTTTAAAAGTATTATTAAGAGAGCTAAAGTCCAAGAAGTTCAATCCTCCAGTTTCAGTTGATTTCTTCATATAATGGGTTTTATTTCTCCATAAAAGACTGAAAAGCATATTGTCAGCAGTCTTGTAAATACTATTGTTGACTGCTGGAGAAAGAGCTGTATATGTGAGTCTTGAGATGTCCTCAAAGAGAAGTCTCTTAGTAAACACTGATTCAATTTGTTCTTCATCTTATCAATAACAGAGCAAATATTGAGCTCACGTCTTCTCTCTTCATCCTTTACAATCTTTAGACCTAAATATGAGATTTCAGTTTTTATAGGGACACCACAGATAGATGGTGAATCACACAGCTTAAGAGACATTAATTCACAATTATTAATATTCAACTGAAGAGCTGAAGCTTTAGAGGAGATCTGAATAATATGAAGAACATCTTTTAAACAGAGAGTGGTGTGATGTGCTGATTGGCTGATGGTGATGATGTCATCTCAGCTGTGATTCCTCTTAAAGTCTGTGTTTAACAGAATCAGACAGTAGTTGTGAACAGAGGAAGAACAGTGTGTGTGTTTTTGGTTTAGGTGTGAAGGTCATGAAGTCTTGTGTGAGGATGGGTGGAAGCTTTTCACAATCTATACTCTGAGAAAAACGTTGAAGAGAAACGGAGCAAGTTCTTCAGAAACAGATTGATAGAATTCAGAAGTTGATCCATCCACATCAGGGATTTATTTCACTTCAGTTCCTTAATAGCATGTAAGACTTCCTCTATACACAGAGAATTATCACACAGATGCTTTCTGTCTTCACTTCTAGATTTAGTTTTATTAAGACTATCTCAGAAATCATTCGTATCTTTTTCATTAAATCTAGATTCATAAAGAGAGCTATAGAAGGATGAACAATAACCAGCAATAGATCTCGGCTCATGTGTTAATATACCATTAATATTCAAATCTGAAACTCTGTTTTTAAATCACTTTTTTCTAATTGAAGAAAATAATCTGAATTGTGTTCCCCTTCTCCATCATCTCTGTCTGGATCTGATGAAGGCCCTCGGCTCTCATTTATTAATATCATAATGTGCTTTTGAAGAGAATTAGTTCAATGTTTTCATCGTCAGAGAAAATAGAGTGAGATCTTTGAGTGAGACTGTCATCTTTCAAATGATATTTGAAAGTATATTATAAAATTATTGAAAACAATAGGTTTAAATAAATATGATTTAAGATCACGTAATGAGGTGTACAGAATAATTGTATCATTTTGTTTGTTTGTTTGTTTATTAATATCCATCAATCGCCACACTCCAGTCCAGCAGGAGGCGCAAATACACCTTTAAATGAGTTTGTAACCGCCTTTAAAAGAAGAAGAAGAAGAAGAAGAAGAAGAAGAAGAAGAAGGTGGTTGTTGGAGAAAGATTGTAGGCCAACATTAATAGAAACTGCTTTATGGTCTGTCAATGGCAGAGGAAGAATGTGAATTAAAATCTTTTCTTTCTGTAAGCTACAAGAAGCTATAGCCAATAATCAATACGAGACATGACAGCACATGCCTTATTGTTCCAGGTGAAGGGTTTTAAATTAGGGAATTTCTCTTTTCTCCTTAAGTCTGATATTGGAAGAAGTTGGAGAACGAGGAGGCCATCTGTCAAGAGACTCGTCTAGAGTAATATTAAAATCACCGCCAATTAATAAAAGTGAATTTGGATAAACAATGTGTTCAGCACATTTCTAATGTATCAAATAAGTCTTCATTTTCAGTTTTAGAGTTGTACCCAGGGCCGTCTCGAGTGTTTTGGGCCCTAAGCAGATTTTCAAAAGGACCCCAAACCTACAGTTTCAGCGAAACATTCACATCCATCCCAATGAACACATCACACACTGACACCTGACTCTAACGTTTGATCAGTTTGTTTTACTCTAGATCAGTGGTTTTCAACCCATGGTATTGCAGGTGGGCCGCCAATTATTTTAGGGCTGTGCGATTGAAAGAAAACGTCCTAAAATCACGATTTGAGCTTGCGCGATTTCTAAATCGCTTTATACCACAATGTTCCGCGGCCCTGACCTCCCGTATCCGATCCCATCAGAATGCATTGCGCCTAGCGCGAGAACAGAGACTGGGCATATGCCTAACTCCAGGTTCACACACTGTCTGTGATGCGCCTTTTTTCTGAGCCAATGTTGACGGATCTGAGCATTCTCACTGCGGTAAAAGGTTAGAAATAAAAACGTGCGATAATTCATGTCTAACACATGAGCATAGAGTGAATTTGTTAGTGAACAGGATGCAGTTTAAGTGAGAGGAGACACGTTTTTAGTGTGCACACTCTCTCCTCGCAAAGCAGTGTGTATCTGAGCAAGCACGACTGGTTTTGTGACAGAGCAAAGGAAATCTGCTGCGAACAGATAGATTCGCACTCGTGCATTATTTTAATGTGCTTTCGCGTTATATTTATGCGTTCTCACTGCTGACCGCATACACTGCAAACACCTGAGGCACCGCTACAATTAATGAGCTCTATGAACAATGCATGGCAAAAAAGAAAAAAAAGTCCCTGTATACAGGATTTTTTTTTTTTTTTTGCCACAAGTCTATACATTTTTTTACATCTTCACTATAGTGATAATTTGGACTTATGTCTGTTCTAGAGATGACTTTTTGATAAAGCTCTGGTTGGTTTTCTTTTGGAAATATGTTTCAAATTAATCCTGAATGCATTTATGACTGTAAAAGCATGTCGATGTGTGTCACAATTGCAAAATTGATAAAAAAAATCGCGATAGTTTTTTTTTTTTTTTTTTCATATCGCACAGCCCTAGTTTATTCAATAAATACAGTTTAAAATCCAGCTTCTGAGTACTAAGTTATTAACCCAACAATAGCGGGGTCAGTTAATTTTTTTGAAGTGGGCCGCGCAAACATATGTGTTTGGTTGTGTGGGCCGCGAGTTGAAAAAGGTTAGGAACCACTGCTCTAGATATTTATCTGTCAAGATATGGATAGGAAAATAGATTTGTGTAGTTGACAAATCTGCAGTAAAACACTGTTCTGGCCCTTTAACTAATTAAAGTTGTCCGTGGAGTTTAAAAACAGGAAATGATGTCACACCGGAGGACAACCTGTTCAGTGACAATGTTTCAATTGTCAAAATTATGACACTTGTATGACACTTGTAAAATTATGTCTGAGGTATTTATTAAATGTGGTCTACCAGAGACTGTGAACATATACTATTAAACTGAGAAGCACATGAAAGAGAAAGAATGAGATTAATAGAAGAATAAAGTATTCTGAATATAGAAAATAGAACAGTTAAGACAATACTAAAGAATGCTCAGCACAGTATAAAGTATATTATACAATTATAAGTTATTTGAAAACAATAGGTTTAATAAATATGATTTAAGACCACGTAATGAAGTGTACAGAATAATTGTAGCATTTTGTTTGTTTGTTTGTTTAAGGTTTGTGTATTAATATCCGTCACGCTCCACACTCCACTCCAGCAGGAGGCGCAAATACACCTTTAAATGAGTTTGTAACCGCCTTTAAAAGAAGAAGAAGAAGAAGAAGAAGAAGAGTATCGAAACCGAAAGTAAACTCGAGAGTAAAGGCGTGTTCTGAAGAGTTAAACTCCTTCTGTTCAGGTCTCAGAGTTGACGGTAAGTTGAGTTGTCAGCTTCTAATATCATGTATTATTGTAGAATGTCGCTCTCGTGTTAAACTCTTCACACTTTAACAGAGATTTGAGGGAGTTGTTGTGACAGTTTAAAATGATGTAAAGACAATCAGGAAGAAGAAAATGTTTCCGTGTTGGGATGAAGATCGCAATGAAGCTATAAGAAATAAAAGAAACCTGAAAGAAAAAGAAACTGAAAATAAAATGTAATCAATCGTAAAGAGGTTTAAGATGTGGTGGTCAGAAAGACTAAAAGAGATATGAGGAATAAGTAATAGATTTGATTGAACTGTTCTCAGAAGAGGAGAAGAGTTAGCAGAAACAGATGAAGAGAAGACAATAATGTTTCCAGAGGAGCTTATAAAAGTCAACTCTTCTAGAAACTTGTGTGAAGAGAGAAAGAGATGAAGAGAAGAGATGTTCAGAATAAAGCTGACAGTAAAAGACAGAAGGGAAGTTCTGGACATTTGAAATGACTGAATTTAAGAAAGCATTAAAAAGAGTGAAAGAATCAGCAGCTGGACAAGACGGAGTGAGATATGGTCAGATAAAACATCTCAGTTGAGAGACTTTGGGTTTTATTCAACAAGATCTGGATCCAAGGGGTTTTACAGAAGAGATGGAAAGAGCCAATAGTTATTCCCAGAAGGAAGTATTCCAACAAACTAAAGACCAAGAGCACTTACTTACCATCTATACAGAAAATAAAGATTACAGAAAGATTGTGTTATTTGTAAGAAGTTATCACCAGATCAGAGTGGATTTAGGGAACGAGGAACAGTAGACAGACACTAGAAAAACATTGTTTAATAAAGAGATTGTTCTTTGACTGTGAAAAAGCGTATGATATAGTAAGAAACTAGAGGAAATCCAGGTGAGAGAATACCTGTTGATAAAGTATGGACATAAAATACAAGTATATATGGATGCATAAAAAAATCCAGATAATGAACAATTAGAGGTTGCAGATGTTATTCATCCAGAAAGGTAAGGTTTTTAAATGAGTTCTCAGTATTTTCAGAGGAGTTTATAGCAGTAATGATGCATTAAGATGGATAAGCGAGGCAGGATTGAAGGACGTGTGGTGTGTTCAGACTCTAGTTCTGCTCTTATTGAAGCACAACAGTCAGACACTAGACAGGGTTTAGTCGTGCAGATTCTGTAAGAATGATGTACTTTACAGCAGAGAAGGAGCGTAATATTCATGTGTTCAGCTCACGCAGAGCTCAAAGAGAACGAAGACACAGACAAATCATCCAAACAATCTCTGAGGGACACTAGAAGAGAAATGGAAATATCACACAGTAGATATGACATTAAAGCTAATAAATCAAAGATTGCAGCAGCTGTGGGAGACAGAAATAAAGATATGAAAAACAGCCAAAAGAGGAGAAAAGAAGATACTCATCTGGAAGTAGAAGAGAGAAAACATGTCATCAGACTCAGAATAGGACATACAGACTTAATAAAACATTGTAATTAATGTCCAAGCGTCGACGGGATGTTGTGAATGTGGAGAAAACCAAACGCTAGAACATGTTATCATGTATTGTGAGAAGTTTAAAGATGATAGAGGAAAGCTATTAGAAGAGGTTCAGAGGAAAGAGGACCGTGAAATTAATTTGAGACACCTGCTAAACCCAGAACAGAGAATTAATAACAGAGCAGCTTTAATTGAATATTTGGAGAACACAGGTTAATGAATACGATTTGAATTAGGTATATTTGTGTGTGTGTGTGTGTGTGTGTGTGTGTGTGTGTGTGTGTGTGTGTGTGTGTGTGTGTGTGTAGGGTTTAAAATGTTTTGTGTTTGTGTGTGTGTTTGGAGTTGTTGTGACGCAGTTTAAATGATGGAGATGTAACCGAATCATCTTTCTGAAGTAAACACTGATCTGCAGATTTTGGACAAGATAAAGCAATGAGAGGAAATGGGAAAACTGTAAACTGTAAGAAATGGAAAAACTACAGACAAGAAATGCATCTCATAACTGATGAACTAATTTCTGTGTTCAATACTGCTTTCACTTTTCACCTTTTTTTTTTTTTTTAGCAAAACAACAAACAACTCTGACCCGAAGACCTGAGAGATGAACTAATCATTTCTGTATCTCTCCAGATGATGGACTCTCCAGAACCCAGCAGTGTGTCTCTGAAGAGTGACGGATCAATGCATCATCCTCCTAAACTCAGTGATGGAGCGGTGACCTCTGACCTCAGTGATGAACCAATGACCTCTGACCCCAGTGATGGAGCGGTGACCTCTGACCCCAGGTGAGACACTATCCAGTATTAGAGATGACTGACAGACTTGTGATAAACGAAGTCACAACTGAAGGAATAATTACTTCTGTATCTCCAGGATGATCAAACAAAGAATATCATCTTCAGAACCCAGCTGTGTGTCTCTGAAGAGTGACGGATCAATGCATCATCCTCCTGAACTCAGTGATGGAGCGGTGACCTCTGACCTCAGTGATGAAGCGGTGACCTCTGACCCCAGTGATGGAGCAGTGACCTCTGACCCCAGGTGAGTGTGAACATATAACTAGTGGGTGATTTAATAATAACTAGTGAGTGAAGTTAATTTGGGAGTGCATGAAAACATACTGAATGCATGCTGAGAGATAAGTTTTGATTTTATATTTTACCTCAGATTTATGAACGAAGTTATAGTGTTTTACATTGTACATTTAGCTGGTGCTTTTATCTAGAGCTGGAATATTATTTGAATATTCGCTCGGTGGTTGCCATTCGATTTTCAATTTTGAGATTTGAATAATAATTTTTAATAATAGTTTTGTTTTTGAACACCAAAGTGGTCTTCATTCGCTCTCGAATACAGTCGTTTTCTTTACTATATGGCCGAACGGTTGTAAGGGCTGTCAGGTACGGTTTCAGTTGTGTTTCCTCGTGAGCCTGGTAAAATGCAGAACGATTACAAACCGTTCTCAGCCCAGAATTCTAGGCACGGTTAGACCGTGCTGTTAAAGTGTGTGACGTCGCCTCTCTGTTGTCTGGCTAGTTTCTCCATAGCTGGCTAAGCAAAAACATGCTATTTGATAAAACAGCCAAGTAAACAGTAGGGCTGCTCGATTACGGCAAAAATCATAATCACGATTATTTTGTTCAATATTGTAATCACGATTATTTAACACAATGAGGGGGCAATATGATCAAAACTTTATATGAGTGATTTATTTAAAGATAGTGATACATATCAAATATGAATTTCCTGTAAATAATGTTGCTATGACATCTACATTGTAGAGACCAGCAGAATGTCAAACAAACAAACAAAAAGTCCTCGAAATTATTGTAAATAAACGGTCTATAATAAAAAAGCAAAGGACAAATACAACAGAATAAAAAGATGCACTTGAAACAAACTGTGCTTTAATGTTTGTTTTTTTTATGCAAGTTTCATTATTCACTATACTATTTATTATAAATGTCTAATTTCAGTATCAGTTTGGCTCTAGTTTTGTATTTATTGAAGTTTATATGAAAAGGTTCATGTGGCGTGGTACAGCCTACTACACAAAACGTCCAATAAAACATATACCACTGTCACTTTAAGAGCGGCATGGATCCGAATGACTGTTGCACGCGTATTTTCATTCTCAACTCTTTACATTAATTTATTTCATGACCGACGGACATGATTAATCACCATGCCCAGCATTTTGTCACTTTTTTTGCATGCACTTGACCGTTTAGACGCACGCGCACCTTGAGCTAAAAGATGACTTTACATGTCCGTGTTCTGTTCTGTCTCTGAGCGATTATATCTTCCTGAGGAGCAGAGCAAGTTCTCTTCCACGCTTTTAAAATAATCAATATACTTCGATAAATCAAGCACGTCCCATTTTGCAAATGTCACGTTACATGATTTTACTGATTTGCACTGGAAATTTGGTTTTATGGAGGAACAAAAGCGCAGCGCTGCAACAGGGGCGCAATAATCGTTTTATCTTGATTATTGTATTTTCATAGTAGTTGGAAGCCAAATCAAAATCACATTTTTTTACCGATTAAATGCACAGCCCTATTATTTATGTGTATTTTTAATTTTTTTTTTTTTTTGTTCCTCAACCGTGTGTATAGAGACGATCAGATACGAGCCCAGGATCCTCCTCAAGCAGTGAATGATGAACTACAGAGAGTCAAAGAGCAGCACAAAACCAGCATGAAGAACAAGTATGAGAGATTATTTGAGGGACTGAAACTCCAGGAGAATGAAAGCCTCCTGAACAGCATCTACACACAGCTCTACATCATAGAGGGAGAGAGAGAAGGAGTGAATGAAGAACATGAGGTTTTACAGATGGAGAAAACAGCCAGAACACAACCCTCACAAGACACTCCAATCTACTGCAATCACATCTTTAAAGCCTCCGCTGAAGCAGGATGTGAGGAGAAAGAGCAGATCAAGACTGTTCTTACTAAAGGCATCGCTGGAATCGGAAAAACCGTCTCTGTGCAGAAGTTCATTCTGGACTGGGCCGAGGGAAAAGCCAATCGGGATGTAGATTTCATGTTTGTGCTTCCATTTCGAGAGCTGAACTTGATCCGAGATCATCAGTACAGTCTTCACAGACTTCTGCTGGACTTTCATTCTGAACTTCAAGATCTGGACTCACAGATTTATGAGGAGTGTAAAGTTGTGTTCATCTTTGATGGTCTGGATGAAAGCAGAATCACACTGATGTTTTCAGACGCTCAGAAAGTTTGTGATGTGACTGAGACTTCATCAGTGGCTGTGTTGATGTCAAAGCTGATGAAAGGAGAGCTGCTTCCCTCTGCTCTCATCTGGATCACCTCCAGACCAGCAGCAGCCAATCAGATCCCCTCCAAATACATCCACCGTCTGACAGAAATTCAGGGATTCACTGAGTCTCAGAAGGAGGAATATTTCAGGAAGAGAATCAGTGAAGAGCATCAAGCCAGCAGAATAATCTCACACATCAGAAGAGCAAGAAGCCTCCACATCATGTGCCACATCCCCGTCTTCTGCTGGATCTCATCCACTGTGCTTCAGAAGCTCCTGGAAGAAGATCTGAGTGCAGAAATCCCTCAAACTCTGACTGAAATGTACATCCACTTCCTGCTGATTCAGATCAACATGAGGAAGCAGAAGTATGAAGAGAGAGATCCAGAGAAACTCCTGCCGTCCGACAGAGAAGTGATTGTGAAACTTGCTGAAGTGGCTTTCAAACAGCTGATGAAGGGCAATGTGATGTTCTATGAGGAGGACCTGATTGAGAGCAGCATAGACGTCACTGACGCCTCGGTGTATTCTGGGATTTGCACTGAGATCTTTAAGCAGGAATCTGTGATTCATCAGAGGAAAGTCTACAGCTTCATTCATCTGAGCGTTCAGGAGTTTCTCGCTGCTTTCTATCTGCTTTACTGCTATTTAACAGAGAACAAGAAAACACTGGATACATTCAGTCCTTACAGATATTACTCTGATAAAGACTCTGAAAGTGACTCTGAGATAGACTCTCTGTATGATCTACTAACATCAGCAGTAGATAAAGCTCTTGAGAGTAAGAATGGACGTCTGGATCTGTTCCTGCGGTTCCTGCTGGGCGTCTCACTGGAGTCCAATCAGAGACTCTTACAGGATCTACTGACACACACAGAGAACAGCTCAGAGACCATCAGGAAAACCACACGGTACATTAAACAGAAGATCAAGAGAGGTAATGATGATGATGATGATGATGATGATGATGATGATCTACTGATGGTCAAGAGAGGTTATCGTCTCTCAGCTGATCAGTCGATCAATCTGTTCCTCTGTCTGCTGGAAGTGAAAGATCAGACTCTGTTCAGAGAGATTCAGGAGTTTGTGAAATCAGACAAACACTCAGAGAAGAAACTCTCTGCTGCTCACTGCTCAACAATCTCCTACATGCTTCAGATGTCAGAGGAGACACTGGATGAACTGAACCTCAAGAAATACAAGACATCAGATGAGGGGAGAAGAAGACTGATACCAGCTGTGATCAACTGCAGAAAAGCTCTGTGAGTGTTTCATCATCAACTAAAGGATCATATTTAATAATGAATCTGACTCCTTTAAAATAAATGTTCCTGAATGAGAGATTTTCTCCTGAATAACAGGCCAGAATCTTAAAGGAGTCCCAACATGTGTTTTTAATCCAGTAGATATTAGAGTAAAAGGTAAAAACAACCCCGTCACATGAGAAACTGGTTCATTAAATCAGCAGCAGCTGCAGCAAAGAGACGCTCCACACATTGATCAGTAAAGCTGACATTCACACATTTCACTCTCAATCAAGACACAATCATGATATCAACTACTGCTAATATTAATAACTATAATAACATTTAATCTGCAGTAATTATTGATCATAAATGCTGAATGTTGCAGCTGTTTGACTGCTGTTACAGTGAACTATTACAGTGAAGACAGAGCTTGACGTCTGCTTACTCTTTACTGTACAGCACTAGACACTATTTTACATTATTATACATTTAAAGAGCTCTGCATTATGACATAAAATAAATCAAACCATAGAAAAGGTGGATGAGTGTGAATGGTAATATTATGAGTGATATAGGTCTAGTTTTCTAACACATATTTACTCTGTCAGCATTGTGACCACATTAATGTCACAAATAAAAGATTAAAACTTACATTTCAGCAGCTCACACACGGACATGAATTATTCACACAAAACAAGCTAAGAGTTTGTCATTTAATGAGATCTGTGTTAAATATCCATTTACATGTCAGTCTTTTGTGAAAATGACTTTTACAAACTCAGATGTGACTCATTTCTGTGAAGGACTACAGAACAAGCCCTGATTCACAACATTAGTGTCCAAACACAGAAATAAAAGAGGGTCTATATATCAGATCAGGATCTGAAGACTATAATAAACACAAATCCAGCTCTAGAGCATCAGATCTCACAGTCAGCTCAAAACAATGATGTGCAGGACACCACTGATGATCTTTATGATTGTGAAGGAGAGGAATGAAGAGCTTCTCTCTCGTGAACACGCTGCTGGAGAAGATTCTTCTGTGTGTTTCAGGAAAAGTTCATCAGTAGTTTAGTGCTCGAGCGCTGCTCAACAATGTCAGAGACACGGCTTCAGATCCACAACAAACCTGCTCCTTCTTCTCATTTACTCATTTATCTGTTCATTTCTTCAATTAATGCAGAGATTTGTGTGAATTCTGCCGTTCTGAAACCCCTTGATTGATGTTGTCATCAAACTTTCAGTGAAGATTCAAGCAGGACTTTCCTGTAAAAACACATCATGAGGTTGATTTGAGTCAGATCTCTAATCATTTCTGCTTGGACCTGATGACTGCTGCTTGTGTCTGTATTGTACTATAGATGATGTGTAGATTATATACTATAGATTTAGTGGAGATGATCGCATGATTGTTTGCTTTGAAATGAATAGAAACGAACAAAAACTAGTTCACTGTAGTAACTGTACAAACAAAACAGCGAACGCATTACATTAGAGTCCCGTTCAGAGTCAGGTTATCAGAATTATTAATGTTTTTGTCCTGATCTAGAATAGGTCATTATGAAATACTTTCTGAAAGTGTTATTTTTAGTCTTTTATAGTGAATAGTGAATCTGCAGTAAAGGACACACATCTCATCAGTGTCTCATTACAACCCATGATTTTAAACACGTTTATTGTGTGAAATAATCTGTATTATGCTCTATTAATTTCTGTGCACTAATGCAAAACCTATACTTTAAACATGAATGCAGTCACCCACAGACATAATAAATTAATTTCCACAGAGCTGTAAGTTCATAGATGATGATTAATAGTCAAATAAATAGTAAATGTTAATATAATTTCAGGACTCTTAAACAATCATTTAAAAGATCTTCAGCAGCTGACAGAGAATTAAATTCATCTGTTTTATTCCATCATGCTCTCATTCAGGACTCTTTTATTTCATTAAGCTAATTTTAAAGGATTTGATTTCCACATACGTGACTCAGTGAATTCATCTCTGTCTCTTACTGTGAAGATAAACTACATATCAAGCATTTATTCAACACGTCTCGTTTGATCTTGAATGACTGTGACCTTGATTAAAGTTAATAAAGTTAATAAAGCAAAGCAAGTTACTGTTCCTGTGAACACCACTGACTCAAACTAATGCAGCTGAAGCA
>NC_039243.1:2725966-2841902 GCF_003368295.1 Carassius auratus
AGCTTCTGAAGCGTGATCATCGAACAATCAAGCGTTTCATTCAAAATAGCCAACAGGGTCGCAAGAAGTGTGTGGAAAAACCAAGGCGCAAAATAACTGCCCGTGAACTGAGAAAAGTCAAGCGTACAGCTGCCAAGATGCCACTTGCCACCAGTTTTGCCATATTTCAGAGCTGCAACATCACTGGAGTGCCCAAAAGCACAAGGTGTGCAATACTCAGAGACATGGCCAAGGTAAGAAAGGCTGAAAAACGACCACCACTGAACAAGACACACATGCTGACACGTCAAGGCTGGGCAAAGAAATATCTCAAGACTGATTTTTCTAAGGTTTTATGGACTGATGAAATGAGAGTGAGTGTTGATGGGCCCGTGGCTGGATCGGTAAAGGGCAGAGAGCTCCAGTCCGACTCAGACGCCAGCAAGGTGGAGGTGGAGTACTGGTTTGGGCTGCTATCATCAAAGATGAGCTTGTGGGGCCTTTTCGGGTTGAGGATGGAGTGAAGCTCAACTCCCAGTCCTACTGCCAGTTTCTGGAAGACACCTTCTTCAAGCAGTGGTACAGGAAGAAGTCTGCATCCTTCAAGAAAAACACGATTTTCATGCATGACAATGCTCCATCACACGCGTCCAAGTACTCCACAGCGTGGCTGGCAAGAAAGGGTCTAAAAGAAGAAAAACTAATGACTTGGCCTCCTTGTTCACCTGATCTGAACCCCATAGAGAACCTGTGGTCCATCATGAAATGTGAGATTTACAAGGAGGGAAAACAGTACACCTCTCTGAACAGTGTCTGGGAGGCTGTGGTTGCTGCTGCACGCAATGTTGATGATGAACAGATGAAAACACTGACAGAATCCATGGATGGCAGGCTTTTGAGTGTCCTTGCAAAGAAAGGTGGCTATATTGGTCACTGATTTGTTTTTGTTTTGTTTTTGAATGTCAGAAATGTATATTTGTGAATTTTGAGATGTTATATTGGTTTCACTGCTGAAAATAAATAATTGAAATGGGTATATATTTGTTTTTTGTTAAGTTGCCTAATAATTATGCACAGTAATAGTCACCTGCACACACAGATATCCTCCTAAAATAGCTACAACTAAAAACAAACTAAAAACTACTTCCAAAAATATTTGGAGTTTTTGGAATCATTGAGAACATGGTTGTTGTTCAATAATAAAATTATTCCTCAAAAATACAACTTGCCTAATAATTCTGCACTCCCTGTATTTTCATGACTATGAAAATTGTAGATTTGTAAATTGTAAATATATATAGCCAACTGAACTCCGTCCCATGACATCTTTTTCCCCGGTTGCTACAATATCCGAAATTCAAAATTTTCCCTTCTGATGATGAGTTTGGATCCCTATCACGACCCACTGGCCCCAAAGTTACTCCTTCTCCATCAGGTCCAGCCGATGAGACCCAAGCTTTTATCATGACGAGTTTGCTTGCCCCGCCAGAAAGACATCCGTCTCACTCACTAGCGTCCTCTTTTGTCTCAGCCACAGCAACATTCCTCCAATCAAAAAGTGGACATTTTTGGTCTGAGACAAGCGCTGATTAATGCACATGTACAGTTTTACCAGTTAATAACCAAAGTGCAGCTTTATTTTTTGTACGTCTTTTTTTACGTCTCTTTGCAGTCAGCTATCCCTCCAAAACAGTCATTAGAGTCATCAGCGAGTCTGAGTCGTGCTCCAGATTCCACCGCTGCAAAACCTCTTTCTCCTCCCTCCTCTGTTCAGTCTTTTCCTCCATCTCTCTCTACATCTTTCTGTGTCCTGCAGCTCCTGTAACAGATGCTGGCGTGAGGCTGCCTCCACCAGCGGCTCAAGCCTGTGCTCCTCCTCCATCCCTTCTTCACCTCTCTCTGTTACAGATGTCTCTAGCTGATCACATGCCTGCTTCTATAATAGCTACGAGTCCCTCAGTTGTGCTCAGTGTAAAAGATGGATTTCAGAATCATACAGTTATTGTTGGAAAGGGTTCAAATACACAAAAATGCTGAAAAACCAAAGAATTAGTGAGAATTGAAGGATTTTTCTGAAGAACAGCAGACAGTTGAACTGTTCAGGACAAACAAGAAACTCATGAACAACTATCACAAAAACTGTGATAACTTTCTGTCTTTCAGGATATATCTGTGTGCACAGAAAGTTTTTTTTTTTTTTTTTTTGTCTTGTCAAAAGCAGGAATTAAAAGTTCAGTTCAGTATATGTTAATGTTGGATATTTTCTTGAGTATGTAACTATTACACACATCTTTAAGACTTGAGGACCAAATGATCAGTGACAGCAACACTGAGCAGAACGCAGCTGTCACACATTTTAAACCTTTTAACAACAGAACGAAAACAGCAGAAATCAGTAAAATGATAAAATACACTCGTCAAGGGCATGAGCTCAGAGGAAAACAACTACAGAGAACAAAACAGCCCTGATGAAGATTGAAAAACAACTTAAAGTAGCTACTGACGGTGCCAGACCATTTTACAAATGTGTTTAGTTCGGTGAAAGAACTCAAAACTCAGAATAATGATTCATTCATAATTAGTGTCATGAGAGAAATACACATAATTGATGTAATATTAGCAGAGCAAGTGTTTCAGTCGTACACACACACACACACCCACACACACACACACACATGCACACACACACACAGTGTGTTCAGTCGTACAGCTGGGGACACTGGTTTGTCAATATGACATTGTTTTATTAGAGTCAGTTCAGGATCTTCCAGCTAAATCCCTTTAGGATCCTCTATTTGTAGGAGACTCTAATCGCTCCGTCACTCGTCTGTGATCCCAAAATCAGCTCACATTGGTTCTGGTTCAATCAGGCAAACCAGCAGACAGTTTTCCAGCCATTCTTTTCTCATCAGACAGCAAGCACAGCTGCTCAGAAGGGTCTCTCTCTCAGCAGCAGCTCACTGCTCATCAGACGCTTTCAAAAGCTGCAGAAGATGAACGTGACATTCAGCCAAGTATGGTAACCCATACTCAGAATTCGTGCTCTGCATTTAACCCATCCGAAATGCACACACACAGAGCAGTGAACACACACACACATTGTGAGCACTCACCCGGAGCAGTGTTTATCATTTATGCTGCGGCGCCCGGGGAGCAGTTGGGGGTTCGATGCCTTGCTCAAGGGCACCTAAGTCGTGGTATTGAAGGTGGAGAGAGAGCTGTTCATGCACTTCCCCCCACCCACAATTCCGTCCGGCCCGAGACTAGAACTCACAACCTTTTGATTGTTCCTGTCCCAGCGTGGGATATGAGGGAGTTCTCTGGCTGTATTCTGAGCTCGGACAGATATACACCAAATATACACACTATTGACTCAGTCTGATTATATGAGTGTCAACTTATGAACCTGTGTTTGTGTGTTTATAGTGTGGATCATGGAGGAGAGAAGAGGATGAGAGCAGGACCACGAAAGTGTAGGTCTACACACACACACACACACACACACACACACACTCACACGCAAACATAAACACTCACACACACACACACACACGCACACACACACACACACACACACAGGCACACAGATGTTTGTTTTTGTGAAAAGTGTGTTCATCCCATAGGCGTAATGGTTTTTATAATGTAGAAACTGTATATTCTATGGCCCTTCACCAACCCTACCCCTAACCCTAACCCTCACAGGAAACTTTGTGCATTTTTTCTTTCTCAAAAAAACTCATTCTGTATGATTTATAAGCGTTTTGAAAAATGGGGACATGGGTTATGTCGTCATAAGTCACCCTCTCCTTGTAATACCTGTGTCATACCCATGTCATTATACAGAGTTGTGTCCTGATATGTCACAAAAACATGCCCACACACACACACACATACTCTCTCTCTCTCTCTCACACATACTTTTTTAAAAATAAATACAATAAAACATAAATATTATTATTATTATTATTATTAAATGATTTTTTTTATGTGAATATATTTTAAATATAATGTATTCCTGTGATTCAGTTTGAATGTTGTTCATCATTTCTCCAGTCTTCAGTGAAATCTCTCTAATATGAAAATGATTTACTGCTCAAGAAACATTTATTATTATCAATATAGAAAACAGTTGTGCTGCTTCATATTATTTTGTGGAAACCATGATATATTACCATTCAAAATACAATTACAAACAGTTTTTTTTTTTATAAAATTAATAATAATACTTTAATTGGGCAAAAACAAACTAAATCAATCAAAAGTGACAGTAAAGAGGTTTAGAAGATTTGATCTAAAATAAATGCTGTTCTTTTAAAGTTTCTGTTCAACAAAGAATCCTGGAAAATAAAATGTATCATGATTTCCACAAAAATATGAAGCAATATTGATAAGAACCAATATTAATGATTGAGCACCAATAATCATAACAGAGCAGTAAATCATCATATTATTCTGATTTCTGAAGATCATGTGACACTGAAGACTGGAATAAGAAATAAATTAGATTTTAAAAATGTATTCACATATGAAACTCTTTTTTTATCAGAATAATATTTCTCAACAAGACTATTACTTGTTCAGCAGAAGAGACTTGTTTCAGATATTATAAATCTTTGAGCAGGGCTCAAACGAAACAATAATTAACGATTATTAACGATTGAGCTCCAATAGGGGCGGGGCTAGGGATGATGTCAGCATGCTCATTAACTATGCACACAGTGATTGGCTGATAGTCTGTCAGAGATTTGTTCATAGAAATATTGTAGAGCATGATATTATGTTGTCATATTCAAATAATGGTTTAAATATAAATGTTAATTTGCACATTCAGATAAATATTTTAAAATGCTTACACATTTTTCCCACTGCTGCAGAAAGCCTGCTATCATTCCACTTTAACACTGAAACACAGCTTTCACTATATTAGTGAAGACATCTGTGAATAGTGAGGAGAAAATATAAGCTGTGTCTGAAATCACTCACTCGTTCACTCGTTCACTAGTCCCTATATAGTGTGTGACAGTTGAGTGCACTAGATCAGGAAGGAGTGAACAAATAAGTGAACGGATTCGGACGGTGACGTATACACTGTGCGGGAGACTTGGAGCTGTTACAGAAACATTGTCATATGATCTTTTATATTACATCTACCTTATTTTAGAAAATAATATTACTAGCAATAACACTCAACATGACTTTATATTGTAATCATACACACCTCCGCGTCAGCTTTGTGCTTTCATCGATGGTGTATTATTAATTAGATTTGTAATGCTTTTATGTTCATAATCATTAAATACTATTAAAATACTGAGAACCATAATAAACAGACATTAACACAAGTTCATAATCATTGTTTCAGACACAGCTCTAGTCAAAGCTGTAAACACACAGACATCTTCAGTGTTGTGTTGTTCTTGATGTTTCTCTCTTCTTGTGTTCAGGGGCCTGTGATCTCACACTGGATCCAAACACAGCAAACACTCGACTCGTTCTGTCTGATGAGAACAAGAAGATCACACGTGTGAAAGATCATCAGCCGTATCCTGATCATCCAGAGAGATTTGATCAAGTTCATCAGGTTCTGAGTGTTGAGAGTCTGACTGGACGCTGTTACTGGGAGACTGAATGGAGCGGAGATAGTGCTGAATTATCAGTGACATATAAAGGAATCAACAGGAAAGGAAGAGAGAGTGACTGTGTGTTTGGATGCAATGACAAATCCTGGAGTCTGTTCTGCTCTAATAACAGTTTCTCTGTCTATCACAATAAGAACAGAACTGTTATCTCTGCTGTCCGTTCATCCTGTAAGAGAGTAGGAGTGTATTTGGACGTGTCGGCCGGCTCTCTGTCCTTCTACAGCGTCTCTGACACACACACACTCACACACTTACACACACACACACTCACACACTTACACACACACAACACCACATTCACTGAACCCCTCTACGCTGGATTTAGGGTTTATTCTTATTCCTCAGTGTCTCTGTGTGATATTAAATGATAGAGAGACTCTTTCTGATGTTCACATGCACACAAACTCATCTAATCTCACATCACTACATTTCTATTCATTTTTAATTAGTTTTTCATCATCATACAGAAGTTATGAATCTAGATCAGACTCATACTGTTCTGAATCTTTAATAAACAGAGTAATATGTGTGCTTTAATATTTCTATTGTAAACTGCTCATCAAATGTAATAAAAGTCCATGAGTGACTCATTTGATCCTGAACTGTTTTCTGAATCCTGATGTGAACTGATGACAGTATGAATAATCATGAATGTGATTGAGATCAGAGGCTGAATTGACTCCGAATGAATCCGTCTCCTGATCGTCTGCTTTATTTTTCTGTCTGCGCTGATTTAACACTCGATTCACTAAATGAATTGTGTCCAAACACTCACAGTATCGCTGCTGAACACAGTTGATCTGGCTCTAATTCAGTCTTTCAGGAGCTTCAGAGCTTCAATCTGCTGCTTGATCACTAGAACATCTTCATCAGCATCTCTTCTTCTGAAATGATGCTCTTTTCTGCTTTATTATTTCTCCACCAGCACAACAGCTTTATATGACAGGAGCCACACAGCTGTCTCTCAAATATCATTCCCCTCACTGTCTGCTGAGTTTCATTCATATAGTGCTTTATATTCAATCACAAACTAGTCTCTTAACATCTTACTCTGAAAGCTTTGAGTTACAAAGAGAAGCAGTATTTCTGGAACAGAAGTTTTGTGTTCATTTAAATAAGCCCAGACTAAATCAGTCTAGAAGAGGGAATTATTAATATATTGAGCAGCTTCTACAGTTAAAGATACAACTTTATTTAATTGTTATACCATTAATAATGAACTGAATTCATTGGTCCTAAACTAGTTTAGTATTTACATTAATAATCAATCTGGGTTATTGTTGTTTTTAAACAATACAGTTTCAATATTGTTTATGAGCTAGCATCACTAGCTAGCCGTCGATCGTTAGCATGATAGTGTGTACTTAGTGTTTAAATGTATAATTACATGTCTAGAGACTTCTGGGATTACAGGATCAGCATATAAAATGATGTTGTTAAGTGTTATTAAATATAATGAAGCTGTAAGAGAATGCTGCTGTCATTATTTATGGTGATTGCAGTTCTTTTATTTCTCAGTTTCTGATAAGAACGAGGCAGGAGAGGTTTCTGTGAGGGTCTCAAGAGGGTCCACATATATAGCACAAGGTTTCAGCAGAAGTTTTGGAGCTGGCTTCTCTTTATACAGAAGCTCTAAAGAAGGCTGTGTGCATGTAGTCCATGGTCAGGTGTTTGTATATCATCAGATGGACCAACAGAGAGGATGTTTCTCCAGGACACTGCTACTTCATTCAGACGCAGGTAGAGCATCATCTGCTTGTTCAGGTGCGAGCTGGGAGAAGGACTGGGACCCGAATCAAGATCAACTGCTTAGTACTGGGTTTATTTAGTCAACCATTACTTCATCTGTCAAACCATCTTTAGTTTTAGTTAAAGTATGTGTTGGACAAGAGTCGGCCATCAGAAGAACTGATCATAGAAAGATTTGTGTGTTTCTTAGATGCAGACATTTGTTAAAGTTTGCTGAAATAAGTCAAACAGATCTTTAGAGAATTAATAATTACATGTAAAACACACGCTTATATACACATCTGTATTACCCAAATAGAGTATCAAATGTACATTATTTTCTATTATTAATATTATTTTACTGAATTGATTTAGTATAATCTAATACTCAACTGAATCAATATAATGTAAGTTTCTATATTTGATCAGAAAGTGTATTTCTATCAAGAGATTCTCTAGTAAAGGACTATTTGGTCATTGACTCGCAGTAGTGTTAAAATGAGATGAAATATTTCTGATCTTAGTTCATGTGTCTGGATATAATAAGTGTCTTCTGGAGACGGTAACAGATGTTATAAATGAGCTCAGAGCTAGATATCCTACAGAAGGATTTTAACACCACACCAGACCAATTCATGGATAGACATCCTTCTGAATTGAGTAGTTCTCATATCAACTCTATTATTCATCAAATTCATGAACTGATACATGGAGAAAATTAAAGCCACTTCCAGACACTTTTCATGGTTCAAAACAAAAGCCACTAAAATCCAGAATTGACTGTTGTCTTGGATCTGAGGCTCTTTCAGGTTCTGCAGCTAAATGTAGTATTTCAGGAGTCTCTTAACAGATCCTAGTGTAACCAATTTAATCTGAGAACACAAGAAGACATCTTCTAAAACTAAAGCTGATTGGAAATATAACACAGATTCACTAAATCACAATGACTAATGAGGGAAAATAGATCATATTTGATTAATCTGGAAAAAAGACGTCAGGAAAGAAATGTGATTAATTGTTTAATAGTGAATCAAGTAGAACATTCAGATCATAACACAATAGAAAATGAGGCGTTTTAATTCTACTCCACACTCTATTCATCATCATTTTCCTCGGGTTACTCTAGTTCTTTTCTTCAGATGATAAAAATGATATCCGTCGACTGAGAGTGTATTAAAGAAGTTTGTGAATCAGACATAACCTTGCAAGAACTTGAAGCAGCTGTTAAACAGAGTAAACCTGGTAAATCACCAGGCCCTGACGCTTTCACCACATCTTTACACTTTTATTGGGAGGAACTAACATCTATTTTGTTGGAAGTTTTACAGGAGTGTGTAAAGAATAACCAACTAATACCAACTATGAAACAAGGCCTTATCATTCTGTTACCAAAAAATGATCTTTGGGAGAATCTTATTAACGTCATTTCTAGATTCATCTATCCATGTTCTTCCCGAGCAGTGTCTATTAAAAAGATAAAAGCAATAAATTAGTTAGATTTTTATTTCATTATATATGGAAGAGTGATGATTAAAAATTATGAAGCGGGTGGTGTTAAAACAGTTGATTTTGATATAATGAATGGATCATCAATCTTAAGTGTTTCCAGTCTTTCATAAATAATGAATCTTCATTTGGGTTTGAGATTTCTACAGCTATATTCAACAAATGTGCTGCTATTAGTTTTTCATTACAATGTGATTTTGAATTGTCTAAACTCCTCATAAAACTTTCTACTTTTCATCATCTAGTATCATTATATTGGAAACTGATTTTTAAAGATAATTTTAGCACACATAACATCTATCTGGAATAACAGATGTATTTTGGTGAATAGAAACTCTCTGTTCATCGATGAGTGCTGGAAGACAGACACATGGTCACTCACATGTTATGACCACTCAGGAATATATTGAGTTATGATGATATTAGTGATAAATATAATGTGAGTAACTCCTCTAAATTATTAAATTAGTCAAGGAACAAGTAGTTTTCTTACATTTCCTGTCAAGCCTAAATGTAAAGTAAATTATGAATCATGTTTCTCCTGCAAAAGAATTGTTAAGAGTCAGATTTAATGCTGTTTGGAGATAGAAAGAGTTGAAGAGCTGTGTTTTCAGAGTAGTTTGGCTCAAATCTTCAGGAATGATGATCTGTTGATACACAAAGATGATCTGTAAGACTGATCCTCTCATGGGAAAGAGTTACGATTGCTTTGTCATTTAAGGATAAAACCATAGCCTTTTACTCCTCTGTTACTCTGTTACTCCCCTACTTTATCTTTTTCTTTCTTTCTTTTTCTTTATTTAGTTTTTCTTCAGTGTTGTTCATTTATTTTATTTTACATGTATCTCGTTTTCTGATGTACTGAGTGTGAATGAAAACTGAGTGTAATCTCAGTCAGTGTTTGTAATGTATGTCTTTCTGTGTTCATGCTCAAAGCATTGAATAAAAAATAAAGTGGATAATGTTAACAACACATGAAAACATTAGATTACATTCGTATTAGTATTATTATCATTAGTAATGAACACAATCCTGCACAGCTCTGATTGAACAGCAGTTCATTGTTGAGAGAGCCTTCAGAGGATGAAGAGCAGCTGTGCTCCATCTTCTTCTTCTTCAAGCTCCTGGAAGTGAGTCCTGTCTTTGTGCAGATGTTGCTCTTCTGAATGAGGACATTGTTGATCCAGAAGTTGTGGAGGATGATGAGGATGATCCTCTAGAAACACAGAAGTCAGCACAGGAGAGATGTGTGGGACAATCTGAGCACAGCTGTGTCACAGCAGACAACAGTGTGCAGCTCTTCAAGAGCAGGATTATCTGTAGACAACTGAACCGCTTCAGACTCAGATCACTTCATCTTCTCCTAGTGCTATTGTTTCAGCTTCTGGAAGACTGACACATCAACATACACATATATCAGTGAACAACTGACAGAAGAGCTACTGGAAATACCTGGACATTAATATTAGAAGAAATGAGTGAAGATCCTAACATGAAGAGATGTGAAGAGTGTGTGTAGTTCAGATGAATGTTGATTTCTATTCTTCTGTGATTGCAGCATGATGGTTTGAGTGAAGAAGTCTTCATCAGTGGATGAGAACAAGTGTGTGTTCATCAGTCTCTGTGACATCAGAACACCATTCACACATTACTGAGGATTTATGATCAAACTGAGACACTTATTAACAACAGTTTGACAGCAGAGTTATCCAACAAGCTTTTAGCAAGATATCAACACTAGTAACATCTGAAGAAGATATTGTGTTGTAAAAAGCAGGATCTAATAGTGTAGTTGTGAGGTTTTAAAGCTGACAGAGGTATGTTGAGGTTAGAGACAGACAGAAAGTGTGGATGTAGAAACACTGCTTGTGAACAGCACATGCACACCTGAGGAACGGCCCTATAGTAAGAGCCTTCAACTCTTTTAATGGAAGAGCAATTCTGGATCTTCAGAGAAAGTCTGGAAACCCTAATAAAGTCCCATCATTATTCAATCACTGACTCACTGAGAACAACCCATTACTAAACCAACGCTGACTAAATAAAGACTTATTTCTACACTAATATTGGCATTATTCCCAGGGGCGGGTCTACGTGGTGGCCAGGGGGGGCACCGGCCCCCCCTGAAATTCGATTGGCCACCCCAGGTGCCCCCCCTATAAGATGTCTTGTGATTGGTTCATTTTATGGCAAATCAGTCTATAGACTCTACTGAAGTTCGGGATTCAAAGAAGTGCAGCGTCTTCAGAGAAACAACGCTCGTCGCGATCTTGGACTTAATTAATTAATTCTTGACCTGGGTCTTCAGTCTGTGATTAACTCACCTCGTGTCTGACAAGTCTTCGGGTTCAAATCATTCCTTAATCACGTGACAGACCCATGCGCTATTTCTGACATTTCTGTCACTGTGTCTTTGTTACTGTTTCTTGAGGATCTGTGGTGTTATTATTTTATAAATAAATAAAACCTTTTAATAAATAAAATATTGATTAATTTGTCTTTTTGACTGTCTATCAGTAAATAAACACTAGGCTATATAATAATCTAATAATCTAATAAAGTATTTATAGCCTAGTTTAATTTTTAATCCATTTTTAATAATATATGTATAAGATGCTTGCTCAAAAAGGACATAATGACATAAATTAAAAGCATTTTGAATCCTAAACAAGTAACACTACAGTTCTATAGTCTAATCTGAAGGGTGAACTCAAAAGATATAAATCATACAACACGGTCATTTTTGAAGATTAGAATCCACTGTAAAAAAAAACCAAAAAAAAAAAACAATCAAAGTGATGTCGCCGTCATAGAGACGACTTGTTCTTCCCTAGTCACATTAAAGATTCGTAGTTCAAGAACGACACATCACAAGACACCAAACAAAGCAAAAGAGCTGGTAGGTAACCTTATTTATGGTTTAAAATGTTTGTATGGTTTTCTCAGATCAATGTTTTTACCCCGTCAGGCTCTGCTCGAGTTGGTCGTGGTTGATTTCAATCGAACGTTCAGTCAACGTTTAATAAAACACAATAAAAGTAAAATACGATGGGGGTTATCAAACAATAAATATGTCATGTTGATTTGCATATTTTGTATCAGTTTATTTTGTAACAGTGACCACATAGCAAGATTGCACCAAATGACAATATGCACAGAATGTTCCATAATAATAATTGTCTGGTGACACGTTACTTGTTAATGCATGAGAGTAAGTCAGTTAGAGAGTCAGTTAAATTGTCAGGCCTAACTTAGCCATTTACACATGAAATGTTGTGGATGCATTCTGTGCATTTCATTTACAATTTGAATTTTTTTTTTTGAGATTGAGAAAAACAGACACACATAAGTGTTTCTTTTGAAGGCAGGGAAGAGAGCAGTGGCAAGCCATGAAAAGAAGCAAAGATATAGGGAGTTTCTTTCAATGAAAAAAAATATATATATATATGTATTCTCAAATGTAACTTAATGGATATATACAGGGATGACAAAAACTAAAGTAATCAAAAATGTGCTTTATTACTGCATTTGTTTACAAGTAACTTATTCAAGTTAAAAATAATAATAAAATCAATAGCATATACGTAATACACTTTAGAATTTCGCTTTTTTTTGGGGGGGGGGGGGGGGCAGTGGCGGACACCCCATTAGGAGGCAGTGCCCCAGCATGGCCCCCCCACTGAAAATGCTCTAGACACGCCCCTGATTATTCCAGATCAGAAAACTGTGTTTCTGTGTAAGACTCCAGGAGCAAGAACTTGTTGGTCAAATTTAGAAAGTTTTTCAGTTTTATAATTACACATCAAGAGAAATTATAAGACGCCCAATTTAGAGAAAATAAAGCCAGGAATTATATTCAGACAGATGAAGAATTGTGAAGATATTGTCTTAACCAATTTATTTTAAAGTTACTGTTTAGAGCTAAACTCAACTCAGTTTAGAGCGTCTTGGTGGTATGAGTTTAGAAAGACTGATGTTTTAATATAATGAATGTTATTTCTCCACAGAATGTAGTTTCCAGGTGTGTTTGTGAACAGAGATGGACTGAGCAGACGATAATCAAGAGATTTCTTCAGCTTTAGTGAACACAACTCTGTCTTTGAGTCAGAAATCTCTCTGAAACCAATGATTCAACACCTCGAGTGTCTTTCAATAATCTGAAGAAACATATATGAGAGACAGCATGAATCCTATTGTTAACTATACTTACATTTATAACCAGTATTAGATAGCATTGCACATGTTCATATTGATAAGAGACACAAAGGATGGTCATCTGAGACATTGCTCTTCTCTGAATGAGTGTGACCCGCTCCGAACGGCTTTAATATGACACATCTGGCTCAGAAACTGAAAGGATTGTGTTTGTCTGAAGGAGTTAACGCAGGTTTCACAGATAGTGGTGTGCTGCTGAGGAGCAAGACAGAGCTTGTTTTTCTCCTCACCGAACCTCCTTGCTTTCTCCATTTGTGTTCAGATGTCTTCTTTTAGGGTCACTGGTTCAGCTGAGGATGGTCAGTAACTTACAGACCTGATGTGCTCACACTGAGAAGATAAGATCACACTCCTCTGTGCAGCGTTCATGTTTACTTGCCATTGGTTTGATTCACACTTCATGTTTTCTGCTCTCTCCAGGTATTGAACTGAATATGAAGAGCAATACTGTGACACTTCAACATTTAGCACAGCATATATTCCCCTTGTTCTGTCCATACACTGCTTGCTAGATGAGATCTGACATTAATGTCCTGACTCGGTGTGTGTGTGTGTGTGTGTGTTTACGCTCGATGTGTTTCTTTACACAGTTTCAGAGGACTTGAATTGTGCCGAGTGTAACTCCAAACCAACATAAACAGAGCTCTGCGCTGCATTTGCTGAAAGGGTTAATAGGATGTGTGAGACTCGCATGAATTGTGTTCTGTTCTCAGTAATCCTCGCTTGGTTTAAACCCTGTGTGTGAAACCAGAGTTGATCAAGTACATCTCCAAAAAAAAAAAAAAGTGTCTCAACATCACAGTCAAATCTGTTTACAAGGAAAAAGTGACTGGGCTAATATTTCTAAATGAGTTTGAAAGACATTTCTTCTCCTTTATTTGTGCTAAAATCTTTGTGAGGAGCTCATTTCCAGATTTGATCCATATCAAAGCATCAACACAGTTCTTCCAGAAAGTTGGAGACAACATCCGTCTGAAAAAGAGCTGAAGCTGTGGATGATTGTGTTGAACAGAGGAAGAAGAGAACAAACTGGAGCCACAGCAGTGTCAGCAGGATCCAAGCACTGCAGAGAAGATTGGGACATGTGTTTTTACACCATCCACAACTACAGCATATTCTTTAGGACATTTAGACAACTATTCACAACAAGTTAACACAACACCTTCTTGCTCAAAAGGTGCCTCACCAAAACCAGATTTTCATTCAGATTTAGATACAATATGCTTATTATTCCATATAAAACATCTGTTTAATGTATATGTTTGTTCGTTTTATTTGGCCCAAATCTGATCATAGAAATGTGAGTTTAAATGTGCTCTTCACTGACTCTGAGCTGTTTGAGTCTCGTTTAGGAAACTTTCTTAGACGTTCACAAAGAAAGATTGAATCCTGACATCAGTTTGAGTTCATATGATGATATTTTGATTGGTATTAAGACTATAAATGTTTTATTATTAGGGTTATTAAGGTTATAAATGATGTTTGGGAGTAGAATGTAGGTGAACTTAAAAACATTGTGTGTCAAATTAATTTCTGGAGGAACGAGAAGATGTCATCACAGAGACATTAGATGAGTCCCAGATGTGATTTCTAGTGAGTTCTGCTGGAAACATGAGACGCTGACGACAGCTGCTCGTCAAAACTGTGTAAATGACTCTGAACTGTGGATTTACACAAACTGAGGAAGACCAGAAGAGTTAGTGTGTGTCCTGCTCTCTTCTACACCTGCTGCTGTGTTTGTGTTCATCTTATTATTAATCTAATAATACCATATACAAGGAATCAAAACAGAGATTCATCTTGGACAAAAACTAAAGCACAGTGTCCATGTAATGAATTAAAACTTCCTGATCATCGGGAAGAAGGAGGCGGGAACCAGCGCACAATCAAAATGAACTTTAATGACAAAAATAAACACAAAACAGCGCACCAGCCCCTCACGGACGACTGGTGCGCACAAAATAAAAAACAAAACATAAAATAATGTCCCAGGCCTGGTCCTCTCTCGTCCTTCACTATAGTCGCTCCAGGTTTATATCCTTCCATCTCCTCCGTGGGACTCGATACCGGCGGTGGGGCGCAGGTGTAGCTCATCTATAATCACTACACCTGGCCTCACTCCTCGTTCCCACGCCTCTCGGCCCCGCCCCACTCGCCACAGTCCATTTAAATGCAAAAGTGGAAGAAGAGAGATAATGGATACAGACAAACAGAAGAAAATATTACAATAATTAAATCAATCAAAAAAATATTTACTAGACTAGAGTTATGACATATGCATAGGCCACACAATTAAATACACCGACTTTTATGAATAAAAAGGTCACAGACACATTTGAGATATGTGAATGTAAAGAGATGTAAATGAACTGTATATGAACTAGAAGAGTAGAATGTAACTGAGGAAGTGTTGTGTCACACTCCAGTGCAGTAGGTGGCGCTGAACACATTTAACAGACTGAAAGCAGATAAATGGGCGGGGCTTGTGTGTTGTTGTCACCTGAGGTCTCTTGCGCATGCGCGGTCTGCATCACGAGGACACGCCTTTTGTTTCGAAACCGAAAGTAGAGTCTCAATACTAATCGAGTGTATAATCACATTTCCAAGAGTTACAAACTGACATAAAGACCACATCACGGTAAGTTCAGTTATAATCTTCTGATTTCATCTCATATTATTGTAGAATGTGTTCGTTTTCGCGTCGCTTTCATACTAAACTCGAGCTTTAACCCGTTGTAGTGAGTTGTGACGCTTGTAAAATCAGAAGATCAGTTCATCTTCAGGATTATAATAATATCTAACTCCAGGGATTGTTTTAGTTGAGAGAAATTAACGGATTCTTTACTAATAAATAAGCAAAGGTGGGGAAACAAGTATTCTGTGTTTTATTATTTTATTTTAGTAAAATTAAGAACATTTAACCCACCATCAGGATGACACTTTATGTATTTTATGAGGCTTGTTTCTCCAGATGAAATTAAAGAGTATTTATTCATTTGTGATCATATAATCTTTGGGACACTCAGTGAAGACGAGAGATATGCTGCTCTCCAAAGATCTTCTGCTTTACTTTATTAAACTCTTCCTTGAACAGAAAGATCTCTCACCAATCATCAATTATACCTCTTCTGCATCTTATCAATAACAGGTATAACATTTGAGTTGACCATCAGTATTTTTCTAGATTTAGATTCCCAAATAGTTCACCATGCTTCTAACAGGAATATTACAGACAGTGGAGAGGTTGATATTTTTAAGATGTAGGATCTCACACTTCGACAGATTTAAACTCAATCCAGAGAATTGTGAAAACTATCACCAAGAAAAACTGTCTCGTCATCAGCAAGTTATGATATTTTAATCTGTCTTTCATGAACTGCAATACATTTATCATATTATTAAAACTTGAGCCTCGACCAAGAGAAGAACGCAGGATTTGGAAAACCTCGTCTGACTCCTCGATTTATTTCAGATCTAGAAGATGTTCCTTTGACAAGTTTAATAGAAATATTGCTACACAGTTCATAATTCTTACACTTTTGATGAAATATTGACAGAAACCAAATAATTTTAATGAATCAAATATAAAATTATGGCTTACTGTATCAAAAGCTTTTCTAAAATCCAGAAAAAGTATTAAAGTGTCTCCATTTAATAAATTACTATACTGCACTAAATCAGTAACTAAACGAATATTAGAGGAAACGTGACGACCTTTCATGAATCCACATTGAGTTTCATCAATTATCTCATTTAATGCATTTTTCATATGTTTCGCAAAAATTTATGCCATTATCTTATAATCATTATTTAGTTATGAGATAGTTCACCAATTTTCTAATAAGAGGATATGTTTTTGACGTTTAGGGATCAGGTGATAACTCCTTGTTTAAGTGATGTAAGGATTCTTCACACACCGCTAACAGGAATTCAGATTTATCATTTATAAAAACTATATAATATTATGATGTAGGCCCATCATTTCCAGAGGATTTGTTGTTTTTAAGAGATTTATACAGAATTCAGTTTCATTTAGAGAAAGGTCTTGAGATCTCTCTGTTTTCTTTCTAAAGACAATGTTTTTGGACTTTTATAATCGTTTTAAAAGAATCACATTGTCTCGATCTTCTCCTAAAGAATAAATATCTGTGTAATATTTAGAGACAGATTCAGAAATCATGTCTAGGTCCTCAGTAACACTACTGTTCATTTTTATTTTCTAATTAAGTTTATTTCTGTGTTTCTTTTCTCAAGACTAAACAAGTATCTTTCTTTCTCCTTCTTCATCCGTTTCCTTCCAGATATTTCCGAGGCTTTTTCTTGATAAATACAGTCTCAGTCTTTCTGTACATTTTCTTAATCATCACTGTTGGATGATGGGTAGCTGATTGAGTTTAATTAGAAATCTCTTTGATTATGTCTTGAATACGTGTTTTTCTAAATTGAATGCTAAATATTCTTATTTCAATCTTTAGTAGTTCCCAAACTGCCATATTTCTTTCTAAACTTTGCCTGTGTCCAGTATTTATTTATTCTTCCTGCTTCTTCCACAACTAAACCTCTTCTGCACTTGAGCGGGATTCTTGTGAAGAATATCATCTCTGTAATATCTGGAATGACCTTTACATGAAGAGATAAGAGATAAGTCCATAGTGCAGTAAGAACAGGAGAGACGAGAACAGAAACATGTCGAGGGTTTGATCTATCCTCAGGTTAAAGTACAGAGAGCCTGTGAGGAATGACAATGACATCAGTTAATGTTCAGCAAGATTCTGGAGAAACGATCTTTCACTTTTATGTCTTTGAGTCAGACTCAGGTGAACTCGTTCCACTTCCTGAAACCATTGAAGGAACCAAAGCACAAAAAGCTGGAACTCAGAAAGCTCAGCGATATAAAGCAGAGGAACGTGATATTGTTAAAAGACTTGTCTACCTCTCCTGATCTCCTTTTGAGGATTTATCTGTTGAACAGAAATCAGAATTAGATCAACTTCAGAATTAATTTGATAACTTGTGTATTAGAAAAGTAAAGTGTGCTTGTGTTCGCTCAAGAAGGAGGTGGTTAAAGGAGGTTTAGTGTTTATTTAGAAAGCTTTTAAAAGAGTATTCTCCCACCGTCTGTGACTCAGGGTGTTATAAATGTGATCCTAAACCTCAAAAAGACTCTCAGTCAGAGAACTGCTGACAATAAGTCTTCTGAATAATGACTACAAAATAATAGACATGATATTTGCTCAAAAGATTAAATGTGTCCTAGATGATATAATAGATGAATGTCAGTCGGGCTTTATGACAGACTTATTTCAAACAATATTAGACTTGTTCTTGATATTTTAGATTAATCAGACTTTATCCTGGATGACAGTGACTTTTTCTTGATTTTATAAAGCTTTTGATTCCATTAAATTTTCTTTTATTCTTAAGTCCTTGAGTATTTTGTTTTGGCCTGATTTTATTAATGCAGTTCAATCTTTGTATACTAATAATGTCAATGCTTGAATGAAATCTCAACATGGTGCTACTCAAAGGTTTAACAGAGAGAGGTTTAACACTTTCTCACCTCATCTTTTCCACTTCTGTGCAACTCTTAGTCATCCACATTATTTGAGATATATCTATAATCGATCGATATTAATAACACAACTAGCTGATGACACAACTCTTAAAAAATAAAGATCAAGTTCATGTAGCTTTAGACACAATTAGTTTTTTTCATCTGCTCCTGGTTTATGTCTTAATATCCATAAATGTGAACTTTTATCTATAAAAGATTCTACTGATGTTAAAATGTGTGACGTCGCAGTCAAATCTGAAGTTAAATATCTAGGTATAATTATATGTAGAGATCAGAAAAAGAGATCAAATCTTAATATTGAACTTCTTATTCTCTCTGTCTGACACAAATTAAATTCATGTTTACAGCGTGATCTGTCAGTAACAGATAGAGACAGATTTCTAAGGCAGAAAGGTTTAGTTTGTGGATGTTTCTACTCTTAATTATTTGTTTAAAGTAAAATTAAACTACCCCACATCTTGTTGGAGCTTTATTACAATCATATATTTAATTCTGCTGGAGGTTTACATTTTTTATTGCACTGTAACTTTAACATTTCTAAAATACCTTAATCTTTATCTTGTATCATAGACCGTCTTTAATAAGTTGGTCACTTACACAGACAAAACACTGACACTTCTACAAAATAAGTTGGTCACTTATGATTCGCTGCCTTTATAATTTCTCCACATAACTGTTAGCTTAAGCTAGCTTCTTGCACTTTTTGAATAAGCCGAAAAGTAAACTCGAGAGTAAAGGCGTATTCTGAAGAGTTTAAATCCTTCTGTTCAGGTCTCAGAGTTGACGGTAAGTTGAGTTGTCAGCTTCTAATATCATGTATTATTGTAGAATGTCGCTCTCGTGTTAAACTCTTCACACTTTAACGGAGATTTGAGGGAGTTGTTGTGACAGTTTAAAATGATGGAAAGACAATCAGGAAGAAGAAAATGTTTCCGTGTTGGGATGAAGATCGCAATGAAGCTATAAGAAATAAAAGAAAAGCGTTTAGGAAACTGAAAAGAAAATGTAATCCAAAGTAAAGAGGCTCAAGATGTGGTGGTCAGAAAGACTAAAACATATTTTTGGAGATATAATGAATAAGATATGAGGAATAGGTAAGAGATTGAATGATCTGTTCTCAGAAGAGGAGAAGAGCAGTGTTAATTTTGACACGAAATTTTAATTTAGTTTTAGTCTTAGTCTTTTGACTATAATTCTTTTTAGTTTTAGTCAAGTTTTAGTCATCTGATTTGTTTTAATTTTAGTCTTATTTTAGTCGACTAAAATTGCTTGGTATTTTAGTCGACTAAAATTGCTTGGTATTTTAGTCGACTAAAATAAGACTAAAATCAATAACAGATTTACTAGACAATTTTTTACAGCTGGTATAGGAAACAAACTTAACCAAAATATATAAAACACAAATTCAACTTTATTTCAACACAACTGTGTCTTTATTTTGATTCAAAAGCTTTTAGGCAGCAACAAACACTGTCATGATAATGTAAACAATAACTAGCTGCCAATTGACCATCAATAAAAGAAAAATAACATTAGGTCCAGGACCTTAAAGCTTACAGCTGAGCTGAACAATAAGTGCATACATTTAAAGTAAATATTTAATAAGTTGGGTGGATAAAAAAAGTAACAAGATTTTATAAGGTATTCATTTGTCTAGCAATATTGTATGTTTTAAATACTACAATATTGCTAGATTTGTATGTATAATGATAGGATGTGAACATTCACGTTTCACATGACTAATATAGAAATATTTGTGATATTGTCAACAAGTAGAACATTATAAAATATACTAAACATTAGTATTAATCAAATGTATTTATCATGATATTACGTATTAGTATTGTGCTCGCATCTAATTTGAAGAAGGGGCTATTTTACAGTACTTTTCAGTTCGTAATATTTAATGCTACAACATCTACGCACTGCAGTCTTCCAATTTTGCTTAGCTCAATAAACAAAAGAACATCGTTGTGAAATTACATTTGAGAAAATGTCCGGGTGGCTCGTCTGTAAATGTCTTTTCAAATTGGTTGTGTTCTTGCCACGAATGAGCACTCTGCGTGCTTTACACTTTGTTTTGTTTTGTTCGTCGTCAAACGTGAAGTGAGCTGTGGACATTTTGTCGCTCTTTTAGACAGTAGGGACTTTAAGCAACAGCTGCGAATGGAACGGCTACAGCGACCGGAAGTTTGCCGTCACACCGCTGTAGCCAAGAACGTAAAAGTCACTAAGCAACAGTAAAACAGAACAGCGCAACGCAGCATTAATTCATTTATTGAGATCCAAAAAAATATATAATTTAAAAAAGCAAGAGAAGGATTGCTTTTGGCGTTAAATGACAATCTTTTGTCAGAAGAGGAGTTTTTAATATTGTATGATGTAAATAAGTCTAAAAACATAACATTTATTTACCTAACCTCTCACGTTGTAGCGACTCCGGCAAATCAGCTGTTCTCCCGTAGTAGACCGTTAAATTAGAACGTCACAAAGTAGCAGTTAAATTCGCGCAGGCGCAATACAACGCCAGAATGGCGTTGCCGTTCCACCAGAGGCTGTTGCTTAAAGTCCCTATCACCTCGAATGCCGACTTCCCGGGAGCTCATAAAAACTGAAAACCTTCGCTTCACGTCTCAATAAGTCAGGCTCTGATTGGTTCTCTTCTCTCATGCAGTCTGTTCTGTTTTGCCGGTTCTTTTGCTCATTCCTCGCATCTCTCCCGTCTGCTGATTTGATTTTCGTCACAGTCTATTTTCGTCTCGTCCTTTATTCGTTGACGATAATGTCAATCAATTTAGTCATAGTTTTAGTCTCCATCAGTGCCTTCTATTTTAGTTTTCGTTTCGTTTTCGTCGGCAAAAATATATTCGTGACGAAAATAATGACGAAAATATTTAGTCAACGAAATTAACACTGGAGAAGAGTTAGCAGAAACAGATGAAGAGAAGACAATAATGTTTCCAGAGGAGTTTATAAATGACAACTCTTCTAGAAACTTGTGTGAAGAGAGAAAGAGATGAAGAGAAGAGATGTTCAGAATAAAGCTGACAGTAAAAGACAGAAGGGAAGTTCTGGACATTTGAAATGACTGAATTTAAGAAAGCATTAAAAAGAGTGAAAGAATCAGCAGCTGGACACGACGGAGTGAGCTATGGTCAGATAAAACATCTCAGTGCAGAGACTTTGGGTTTTATTCGACAAGATCTGGATCCAAGAGGTTTTACAAAAGACATGGAAAGAGCCAATAGTTATTCCCAGAAGGAAGTAATCCAACAAACTGAAGACCAAGAGCACTCACTTCCCATCTATACAGAAAATAAAGATTACAGAAAGATTATTGTGTTATTTGTAAGAAGTTATCACCAGATCAGAGTGGATTTAGGGGACGAGGAACAGTAGACAGACACTAGAAAAACATTGTTTAATAAAGAGATTGTTCTTTGACTGTGAAAAAGCGTATGATATAGTAAGAAACTAGAGGAAATCCAGGTGAGAGAATACCTGTTGATAAAGTATGGACATAAAACACAAGTATACACTCACCTGAAGGATTATTAGAAACACCTGTTCAATTTCTCATTAATGCAATTATCTAATCATCCAATCACAAGGCAGTTGCTTCAATGCATTTAGGGGTGTGGTCCTGGTCAAGACAATCTCCTGAACTCCAAACTGAATGTCAGAATGGGAAAGAAAGGTGATTTAAGCAATTTTGAGCGTGGCATGGTTGTTGGTGCCAGACGGGCCGGTCTGAGTATTTCACAATCTGCTCAGTTACTGGGATTTCCACACACAACCATTTCTAGTGTTTACAAAGAATGGTGTGAAAAGAGAAAAACATCCAGTATGTGTCAGTCCTGTGGGAGAAAATGCCTTGTTGATGCTAGAGGTCAGAGGAGAATGGCTCGACTGAATCAAGCTGATAGAAGAGCAACTTTGACTGAAATAACCACTCGTTACAACCGAGGTATGCAGCAAAGCATTTGTGAAGCCACAACACACACAACCTTGAGACGGATGGGCTACAACAGCAGAAGACCCCACCGGGTACCACTCATCTCCATTACAAATAGGAAAAAGAGGCTACAGTGTGCACGAGCTCACCAAAATTGGACAGTTGAAGACTGGAAAAATGTTGCCTGGTCTGATGAGTCTGGATTTCTGTTGAGACATTCAGATGGTAGAGTCAGAATTTGGTGTAAACAGAATGAGAACATGGATCCATCATGCCTTGCTACCACTGTGCAGGCTGCTGCTGGTGGTGTATTTGTGTGCAATTGGGCATCGTTTAAATGCCACGGCCTACCTGAGCATTGTTTCTGACCATGTCCATGCCTTAATGACCACCATGTACCCATCCTCTGATGGCTACTTCCAGCAGGATAATGCACCATGTCACAAAGGTTGAATCATTTCTGACCGGTTTCTTGAACATGACAATGAGTTCACTGTACTAAAATGGCCCCCACAGTCACCAGATCTCAACCCAATCTTTGGGATGTGGTGGAATGGTAGCTTCGTGTCCTGGATGTGCATCCCACAAATCTCCATCAACTGCAAGATGCTATCCTATCAATATGGGCCAACATTTCTAAGGAATTCTTTCAGCACCTTGTTGAATCAATGCCATGTAGAATTAAGGCAGTTCTGAAGGGGAAAGGGTCAGACACAGTATTAGTTCCTAATAATCCTTTAGGTGAGTGTATATTGTTAGTATCCTGGATATCCCACAGTAATTATGCTACACCATATCACCCTCTTTTGGATGTAAAATGCTCTGTAGTACATTTTGACAGAATGTAAAGATCTGCTTCAGTAGTTATTTTGGTGAAAGTAACTTAAATGTAGAATAACTTGAAAGTAATACAGGAGTCATGTAACGCATTACAATTCTACAGTATTATTGTACAGTAAAGAGATTACGTTTAAATGACAGTAACACGTAATCTATAATGTATTATAGTTTGGAAGTAACTTGCACAACAACTTTTACATTTAGCAGACAATTTTATTACTGAGATCAATACAAGCAGTCTAAACTAGCAAAAGAGCAAAAAGATGCAAAAGTCTCTTTTAGCCCAATACATACAGTATTGTTCAAAATAATAGCAGTACAATGTGACTAACCAGAATAATCAAGGTTTTTAGTATATTTTTTATTGCTACGTGGCAAACAAGTTACCAGTAGGTTCAGTAGATTGTCAGAAAACAAACAAGACCCAGCATTCATGATATGCACGCTCCTAAGGCTGTGCAATTGGGCAATTAGTTGAAAGGGGTGTGTTCAAAAAAATAGCAGTGTCTACCTTTGACTGTACAAGCTCAAAACTATTTTGTACAAACATTTTTTTTTTCCTGGGATTTAGCAATCCTGTGAATCACTAAACTAATATTTAGTTGTATGACCACAGTTTTTTAAAACTGCTTGACATCTGTGTGGCATGGAGTCAACCAACTTGTGGCACCTCTCAGCTGTTATTCCACTCCATGATTCTTTAACAACATTCCACAATTCATTCACATTTCTTGGTTTTGCTTCAGAAACAGCATTTTTGATATCACCCCACAAGTTCTCAATTGGATTAAGGTCTGGAGATTGGGCTGGCCACTCCATAACATTAATTTTGTTGGTTTGGAACCAAGACTTTGCCCGTTTACTAGTGTGTTTTGGGTCATTGTCTTGTTGAAACAACCATTTCAAGGCCATGTCCTCTTCAGCATAGGGCAACATGACCTCTTCAAGTATTTTAACATATGCAAACTGATCCATGACCCCTGGTATGCGATAAATAGGCCCAACACCATAGTAGGAGAAACATGCCCATATCATGATGCTTGCACCTCCATGCTTCACTGTCTTCACTGTGTACTGTGGCTTGAATTCAGAGTTTGGGGGTCGTCTCACAAACTGCCTGTGGCCCTTGGACCCAAAAAGAACAATTTTACTCTCATCAGTCCACAAAATGTTCCTCCATTTCTCTTTAGGCCAGTTGATGTGTTCTTTGGCAAATTGTAACCTCTTCTGCACATGCCTTTTTTTTAACAGAGGGACTTTGCGGGGGATTCTTGAAAATAGATTAGCTTCACACAGACGTTTTATAACTGTCACAGTACTTACAGGTAACTCCAGACTGTCTTTGATCATCCTGGAGGTGATCATTGGCTGAGCCTTTGCCATTCTGGTTATTCTTCTATCCATTTTGATGGTTGTCTTCCGTTTTCTTCCACGTCTCTCTGGTTTTGCTCTCCATTTTAAGGCATTGGAGATAATTTTAGCTGAACAGCCTATCATTTTTTGCACCTCTTTATAGGTTTTCCCCTCTCTAATCAACTTTTTAATCAAAGTACGCTGTTCTTCAAATGCATGTTCAACAAGTGTTGGCTTCATCCTTAAATGGGGCCACCTGATTCACACCTGTTTCTTCACAAAACTGATGACCTCAGTGATTGAATGCCACACTGCTATTTTTTTGAACACATCCCTTTCAACTAATTCAACTAATTGCCCAATTGCACAGCCTTAAGAGCGTGCATATCATGAATGCTGGGTCTCATTTGTTTTCTGAGAATCTACTGAACCTACTGGTAACTTGTTTGCCACGTAGCAATAAAAAAATATACGAAAAACCTTGATTATTCTGGTTAGTCACATTGTACTGCTATTATTTTGAACAATACTGTACATGTCAACATTTGAAGTGGATCCAAGAAGTTCATTAAAGTTTTTCTAAGACAACATCACATTTTGGATTTAGAACAACTTTGATTAAAGGATTTGATCCACTTGAAATGTTGACATACACACACACACACACACACACACATATACACAAAAAAAAAAAAAAAAACAAGTAGTTAGAATATAAATATATAGAATCTCTGAAGACTTGATTAATACTGATTTAATTGGTAACAGCCTATTGTCATATTACATGTATTCTAATTTAACATTAACATTTAATAATTTAACATTAAGGATGACATACATATTTAGGCCTAATACGACATTCTGTTCAAATGGTTAATAAAAATAATTCGCCCCTAATAGGAAAGACCATTTCTGACACTGATAGAGTCATCTCTGGTTTATTTCTAGTAAGTGAGTGCAGGTTTGAAGTAAATTCATGAGATTAATGAATATGACATATTTCAGATTTTAATATTAAATTAAAAAACGATTGGGATGAAACCCTGATTTTACACTGATTCATCACAAAGACGACTGTGTGTATATATATATATATAGTGGTGAGCATAGATTATTTTTTTTAATCTAGATTAATCTCACTGTAATCTTGGAATTAATCTAGATTAAAATGGCTCATTTGAATTCTGCCGATGGCATTCAAAATGTGTGTGCTGCCCAAATAATGACAAAGTCTTTGAGAAGGGGTTTCTCAGGCCAGGTGGTGCATTAGACCAGGGGCTCATCTCCTGTTTCCAAAATGCATAACAAACTGCTTGAGAAAGCTGTTCTACTATGATCATTGATGATGAAAATAAATTATGTTCAATAAGATTGAATTGTTAATACTGATAGAGCTGTGCTGACGGGCTTGTCTTAGTTGCACTTAGCCCCAATTTCCACTGAATGTTTTAGCGGCGCGTTACTGCTCCGATGAGGTTTTGTTGCATCCTCACACCAGAAGCAGATCAGAAGTGCAGGATTCGCGAGACCACGTGATTTGCCTGTCCTACACTATAGTCTATGGTCCAACATTGTATTTCTTGATTTTTGTGTGTTCTAACTCTATCAGGATCTCTGGGGTCAGTGAAGAGTTTGTTGTGTTAGTTAAGGTTAAGGGCAATGATCGTGGGATGCAGGATTTAGATCACTGAATTGGTTTAAGGTTACCAGCGCTTTGGAAAGTCAGATTCAGCAAGGATTATTAGGACAAGACACTGTATAACTGAATGGGTTACAAAACTAGTGACGTGACATTCAGCCAAGTATTGTGCCCCATACGCAGAATTCATGCTCTGCATTTAACCCATCCAAAGTGAACACACACACAGAGAAACCAGGTGTAATCACTGATATATAGATCAGTGGGTGTAAACTCTGGTCTGATACTATAAAACAGGTCTTTCTAAACAGTGAAGATTTGTCAGTCAGGTATCACTCGTATATATTCTGAACCACTACACACCATAGAATCACTACACTGCTGCATGATGAGAAATATACTTTATTACTAAAAAATAAATAAATTATTATGGGTGGACAGCAGAGTCATAGCTACAAAAACATTCACTATTAAGTGTTTCTGTTATTTGTTTTGGTTTTTTTCATTGACAGACCTCAAATCAGTTCCTCATCATGGAGATCAGTGAGAGATCTTCATTTCCAGATCACAGCTGTGTGTCTCTGAAGAGTGACAGATCCATGGATAATCCTCCTGAACTCCGTGCTGAACCAGTGACCTCTGACCCCAGGTGAGACACTGTCCTGTACTGGAGACAATAGACTAGGGATGGGCATTGTTTACATTTTATCGATACCGATACGAATAACTTACTGATACTGTTATCAATACTATTTGGTGCATGAAGATACAAAGTTGTTGAAAATTTCAAGTTATTTTATCACTGCTGAACTAAAGCAACTGTTATTGTATTATATATTTATTATTGTATATGTATTATATCATTAATGTTCTTCAGTGAAGAGCAGTGAGTTATTTTTCTCTTTTTAACATTAAAGGAATAGTTCACCCAAAGATGAAAATTGTGTCATCATTTACTCTCAAGTTGTTTTAAACCTGAATGAGTTTCTTCTTCTGTTGAACATGAGTCCAAAGTGATTTTCATATATTTTTTCCTATTATTAAAGTCAGTGTGGACCAGCAACTGTTTGCTTGCCCACATTCTTCAAAATATATTATTTTGTGTTCAGAACAAGAATAAATACAGATTTATACATGACTGACTTGTATTGTAATTTTTGGGTGAACCGTCTCTTTAATGACAAGCTGCGGTGTTTAGTACTGTCTCTTTAAGAGATGCATGCACCATTTCTCTCTTGCCTGTTAACTTTCATTTAAGACATAATTAACTGTAATTATATGTAAACCGTGTATGTTTCTGACAGTATTAGTACAATCACATGATAACTTATATAACTAAATAATCTGGTGCTGTTTGACTGGTATTTTAGTGTATGGACGCTTCGGGTGAACGTGCTCTGAATAAACACGTCATACAAATAAAACGTTTTACCAGCAAGAACTTATAGGCCATGTTGCAAGGTTAATTTTTTTTTTGAATATGTGCAATTTGCTTGTTGGTAATAAACATTTAAACTGTTAAACATTGTATTTTATGTTGTTGGGTATCACAAAACGGAATACAATACGAAAAAGTAGGTACTATCTTACAGCGGTCTGCTTTCCCCCACAATGCATCGCATCACGTCACGTTGGGGAGAGAATTTACCAAAGCCGCCTTGAGAGCATTGAGAGTGACTAGAGAGACGAGAGTATTCAGGTAGCGCAGAACGCAGATTATAGATAAATAGATAAATATATATATATAGATAGATAGATAGACTAGATACAGTATATAGATATATAGACAGACCGATAGATTGAGAGATAGCGACCCAAACGCACTCACTTCCCTACAGCACAAGCTTTCTACCGCAGTTAACATGGGACGGCACCCACACAAGCTCCTGTCAAACACAGCGACACACACACGGCTACGTTTGCAACAACATTTTCACCGGAGGACGAGATAAACGCTTAGAAATGTCCATATAGCTAGCATGATGCCTTTTATTTCTAGATGACAAATACAAAGTTTACCAGTTCTACGACACTATGACAAAGGTTACCAGTACTTATCTGAACTAACGTCATGATCACTGCCACTAGATATAAAGAAAATAATGATTTTTTTCACTCGGTGCTATTCAATGACAGTAAAAAATAAATTATATATATATATATATATATATATATATATATATATATATATATATATATATATATATATATATATATAATGTATGTATATGTATGTGTGTGTGTGTGTCGTTATTGTGCACTGCTGCTTGTAGACTAGCTCCAGTGCTCATTGCTGCGATGCTAAATGATAGCAACTCACCGGGACACTTCACCAACTCTCCACTCATTCTCCTCGGACCATGCATTATAGGCTTTGACGGACATCAGTTCTTGGCAATTCCTCATTTGCCCCCTCACGGCTGGCTCGATCGAAATTACACAGCTGCGGGTCATCATACATTGCTTTCGCCACCTCTTCCTCATCCCAGTCAGTCGCTATAACGTTAGTTCTGATGCTGCGTTCCAGGCAGGTTTTTGAGCTCGTAATCACTATTTCATACCACTACTAATGACTTTGTACCGTTCCAGGCAAGTTACGCCAAACTTTCTGAGCGCAAGAAATTGTAACTAGATTATTTATTTTATTGCAACGTTGAATTGACCTAAAATCGTTTTTTCAACGTGTACTACTTGCATGAACACTGCATCAGCAGGCATTATTATTCGTATGGGCTGTCATCCTTGTTTCGCCTGCCGTGTGACCTCGGAACTCGGAGTGCATCGATCTAGTACAAGACACGAGTTCACGGTGGAAAGTCACGGGCTTGATTGCCGTTCCAGTGCACTTTCATGGGTTTAAGGTTGGAAAAACACGGGTTACGGGTTGCCTGGAACGCTGCATCATACTAGACTGAGGCTACCTTTCCTCGACTTCTCCCCAACATGACGTCATCACCGAGTTGCGTAAAAAAACTGTTTATACCAAAAACTTAAAAAATAGGTATTTGAGCCCATTTTTGAGACATTTTAAAAATGATATACATATCTTGAGTGATTTATGTACCCATTAATCGAAAGTGGTGTTTAACCTGCAACATGGCCTTTAAAGCACACGCAAATAGTGTACTTTTGTGATTGCAAATAAGTGCAGAGTCTCGTGAGTGTAACTACTGTTGAATTGACATTTGATGTGAATGTGTCTCATGAGTTTCAGACAGCTTCTAATAAATCGTTAACATTGAAGTATACAGAGATAAAACAACACAAGTATCAATAAAAGTATCATTTGTCTCGAAGCTTATCGGTACTTCAGTATCAACCCAATTACGTACCGGTCCAAAAAATACCGGTTCTTGGTACCCATCCCTACAATAGACTGACTCCTACAACATCATTCATCATCTGAACTAATTGTGTTGTGTTAATTACTGTGTGAAGATGTGTATGAATAATTATATTTTAGAGTCAGCAGGAGGAAGAGGAAGAGATCTTCATCTCCAGATCCCAGCTGTGTGTCTCTGAAGAGTGACAGAGCCATGGATAATCCTCCTAAACTCAGTGCTGAACCAGTGACCTCTGACCCCAGTGCTGAACCAGTGACCTCTGACCCCAGGTGAGACTCCATCATCTTGGTATGGTGCTGTGAGACATTATTAAAGCTCTTACTCTTCTGCTGTCTGCTGTTCTCATTATTTTCTGTATTATTGTCACACATAAGGAGCGTGGAGCACTCAGAGGAAACTAGAATCACTTTATTTGTCAGAGATCAATGCTAAGGATTGTTTCTTCTCGCCCGGTCGGGCCACTTGTTCAGATTATTACTGGGCCTGACACACAAACATAAAATAGTTGCTCTTATTATTGTTTCTGATCTAGGTTATCTTTTATACTAATAAATACGATTTTAAAGGTAAAGGTAAAGGATTTTATTGTCATTCCAAAGTATGTACATGAGCTGGAAGGAAATTAGACACTGAGGCCCGGTTAAAACCATTCACAATAAATAACTAACTACTCATCAATAAATACAATAGATAAAATAACAAATAATACAAGCCCATATTAATATATGGGTACAGTCTCTCCACACACTAAACCCTTAAAAATTAGCAGCATAGTAATAAAGTTAGTGCAATCTAATTTAGGACAGCAAGTTCAGTTCATCAGTTCTGTAGTTGTCAATGTTAAAAAGTCTCACGGTTTCTGGATAGAAACTGTTTTTTAACCTTGATGTCCTAGCTCTGATGCTTCACAGCCTCCTGCCTGAAAGAAGAGGGTCAAATAGTTTATTGGCAGGGTGAGAGAAGTCTTTCATGATACTTGCAGCCCTAGTCTTGCATCTGTTGATGTATATATCTGCAATTGCAGGGAGACTACAACCGATGACTTTCTCTGCCGTCTTAACCACACGCTGTAGGGCCTTCCTCTCTGTTACAGAGCAGTTTCCATACCACACTGTAATACAAGATGTTAGGATGCTCTCCACCACACACCTATAGAAAGATGTGAGAACTGTAGTTCCCAAGCCAGCCTTTTTAAGCCTCCTCAGAAAATACAGCCTTTGATGAGCCTTTTTTACCAGACTATTACAGTTGGATTTCCACTTTAAATCATCGTTGATATGTACTCATAGATATTTGTAGCTGGAGACAATCTTCACCTCAGCTCCCTCAATACAAATGGGAGGGGGGTGCCTCCTATTGGTTTTTCTAAAGTCCACAATAATTTCTTTAGTCTTTTCCACGTTAATGCATAGGTTGTTATCCTTGCACCAGGCCACCATTTGTTCCACCTCTGATCTATAGGCTGACTCGTCATTCTGAGAAATGAGTCCCATCACCACAGTATCATCTGCAAACTTGACAACATGATTACTCGGGTGTCTGGCTGAACAATCATATGTCAGCAGTGTGTACAACATTGGGCTCAGGACACATCCCTGTGGTGAGCCGGTGTTAAGAACAATGGACCTAGTTGCACAATGAGTAACTCAGTCCTAAAATTTCCAGTTTGTGTATCAATGTCTGTGGAATGATTGTATTAAAAGCCGAACTAAAATCCATAAAAAGCAATCTCACATAGGTGTCTTTGCTGTCCAGATGGGTAAGAGCCAGATGTAAAACTGATGAGACGGCATCTGCAGTGGACCTGTTCTTTCGATAAGCGTACTGATTCTGGTCAGTGCTGTCATCAATTTTCTCACTGATTTGAGTCATGACCAGCCGCTCAAAACACTTCATCACTATTGGGGTGAGTGCTACCGGGCGATAGTCATTCAAACATGACACGGTGTTAGTCTTAGGAACAGGAATGATAGTAGCAGATTTAAAGCATGAGGGTACAACTGCTTTTGACAGTGAGATATTAAAAATGTCAGTCAGTACCTGTGAGAGCTGAAATGCGCAGTCTTTCAGAACCCTGCCTGGGATGTTATCTGGGCCTGCAGCTTTCCGTGGTTTGACTCTCTGAAGGACCCTCCTGACATCTTCTGTGGTAACACTGGGTGGCTGCTCACCAGGTGGTACAGTGAGTCTAGTGCTAGGAGTGTTATTAGAGACCTCAAAACGAGCATAGAAAGTGTTTAGAGCATCAGGAAGAGATGGATCTCTGGAGCCTTCAATATCTCCTCTTTTATAATCAGTGATGCTCTTTATGCCAGCCCACATTCTCTGGGGGTCGTTGGTAGAAAAATGACCCTGTATCTTGAGAGCATAATCAGCCTTGGCTCTTTTTATGCCGGTATTCAATTTCCTCCTTGCCACTCGAAGCGCCTCCGTGTCACCCTTCCTGAATGCTGAATCTCGTGCTCTCAGAAGTGATCTGACCTCAGCAGTTAGCCAGGGCTTCTGGTTAGGGTGGATAGTTATTGTCCTAGTGGTAGTAACATCATCCACACACTTACTTATGTAACAGGTGACAGAGGATGCATACTCGTCCAGATCCACCTCTCCAGCATCTGTTGCTGCCTCCCTGAAGACCTGCCAGTCAGTACTTTCAAAGCAGTGTTGCAACACAGAGGCAGCATTACTGGGCCACACTGTAATTGACTTTTGTGTTGGTTTCATTGTCTTCACAACAGGGCTGTAAGAGGGAACAAGCATAACAGAGATATGATCAGACAGTCCAAGGTTAGGAAGAGGGAGTGCTCTGTAGGCTCCGCGTCTTTTTGTGTACACACGATCGAGGGTGTTATTTCCCCGGGTTGCAATAGTAACATGTTGATAAAACCTTGGTGTAATGTCCGTCAAATTTACATGGTTAAAATCTCCAGCAATCACATAAAATGCATCCGGGTACTTGTTTTGGAGAGAGACTATGTTTTCATGTAGTTCTGCTAGCGCCTCATTAGCTTTTGCGCTCATGGGGATATAAACAACAATAATGAACACCGCTGTGAGCTCTCGCGGTAGATAATACGGCCGGCATTTGATGGTCATGTATTCAACATTTCCAGAGCAGTGAGTGCTAATAATGGAACAGTTAGTGCACCAACCTTCATTGATATACACGCAAAGTCCACCTCCTCGAGTCTTCCCCGACAACTGACTCCGGTCGGCCCGGTGGAGTAGCATGCCACTGATCTGGAGTCCAGAATCTGGTACGTTGTCATTAAGCCATGTTTCCGTCAATAAAAGCACACAGCAGTTTCTCATCTCCTTGTACATATTAATTTGCAGCCTTAATAAATCCATTTTGTTGTCCAACGCCTGAACATTATCTAAAAAAAGAGACGGGATCACCCGTCTGTTATTGTTAGCCTTTAGCTTAGCCAGGAGGCCGGCTCGCTTGCCTCTCTTCTGTTTCCGAGCACACCGCTTCCTCTTGCCTCTGAGCCGGCGTATGTTGCACTGCCATGCCGTTTTCCTCAGTAGTCCCATCCTACCCAGCTCTGACTTAAGATTCGGTGATAGTTTTGCTCCATACATGCTGTTAATTTTGCAGAGTTCAAGTGGGTTATACCAACATGTTAGATACCAATTAAAGTTTACGATTCTCAATTTCAGTTTTGATACCACAGCAAATACTACTAGTGTAGCAAATATAAAGTTGATGAAATGTAGCCTATATTCTAGAAAATGTGTTGTACTTTAATGTAAATATGGTGTATATAACAGGAGAATATTAAACTGACACTTCTCTCTTAAATGTGTTGCTGTTCCTTACATGTTTTATTCACAAACATGTTTTTATGTTTGTTACCAATCAGAGACGATCAGATACGAGCCCAGGATCCTCCTCAAGCAGTGAATGATGAACTACAGAGAGTCAAAGAGCAGCACAAAACCAGCATGAAGAACAAGTATGAGAGATTATTTGAGGGACTGAAACTCCAGGAGAATGAAAGCCTCCTGAACAGCATCTACACACAGCTCTACATCATAGAGGGAGAGAGAGAAGGAGTGAATGAAGAACATGAGGTTTTACAGATGGAGAAAACAGCCAGAACACAACCCTCACAAGACACTCCAATCTACTGCAATGACATCTTTAAAGCCTCCGCTGAAGCAGGATGTGAGGAGAAAGAGCAGATCAAGACTGTTCTTACTAAAGGCATCGCTGGAATCGGAAAAACCGTCTCTGTGCAGAAGTTCATTCTGGACTGGGCCGAGGGAAAAGCTAATCAGGATGTAGATTTCATGTTTGTGCTTCCATTTCGAGAGCTGAACTTGATCAGAGATCATCAGTACAGTCTTCACAGACTTCTGCTGGACTTTCATCCTGAACTTCAAGATCTGGACTCACAGATTTATGAGGAGTGTAAAGTTGTGTTCATCTTTGATGGTCTGGATGAAAGCAGAATCACACTGATGTTTTCAGACGCTCAGAAAGTTTGTGATGTGACTGAGACTTCATCAGTGGCTGTGTTGATGTCAAAGCTGATGAAAGGAGAGCTGCTTCCCTCTGCTCTCATCTGGATCACCTCCAGACCAGCAGCAGCCAATCAGATCCCCTCCAAATACATCCACCGTCTGACAGAAATTCAGGGATTCACTGAGCCTCAGAAGGAGGAATATTTCAGGAAGAGAATCAGTGATGAGCATCAAGCCAGCAGAATCATCTCACACATCAGAAGAGCAAGAAGCCTCCACATCATGTGCCACATCCCCGTCTTCTGCTGGATCTCATCCACTGTGCTTCAGAAGCTCCTGGAAGAAGATCTGAGTGCAGAAATCCCTCAAACTCTGACTGAAATGTACATCCACTTCTTGCTGATTCAGATCAACATGAGGAAGCAGAAGTATGAAGAGAGAGATCCAGAGAAACTCCTGCCGTCCAACAGAGAAGTGATTGTGAAACTTGCTGAAGTGGCTTTCAAACAGCTGATGAAGGGCAATGTGATGTTCTATGAGGAGGACCTGATTGAGAGCAGCATAGACGTCACTGACGCCTCGGTGTATTCTGGGATTTGCACTGAGATCTTTAAGGAGGAATCTGTGATTCATCAGAGGAAAGTCTACAGCTTCATTCATCTGAGCGTTCAGGAGTTTCTCGCTGCTTTCTATCTGCTTTACTGCTGTTTAACAAAGAACAAGAAACCACTGCATGAATTCAGATCTAACAGATCTGATAAAGACTCTCTGTATGATCTACTAACATCAGCAGTATATAAAGCTCTCAAGAGTGAGAATGGACGTCTGGATTTGTTCCTGCGGTTCCTGCTGGGCATCTCACTGGAGTCCAATCAGAGACTCTTACAGGATCTACTGACACACACAGAGAACAGCTCAGAGACCATCAGCAGAACCACACAGTACATTAAAGAGAGGATCACAGATCCAAATGATCATTATCGTCTCTCAGCTAATCAGTCGATCAATCTGTTCCTCTGTCTGCTGGAAGTGAAAGATCAGACTCTGTTCAGAGAGATTCAGGAGTTTGTGAAATCAGACAAACACTCAGAGAAGAAACTCTCTGCTGCTCACTGCTCAACAATCTCCTACATGCTTCAGATGTCAGAGGAGACACTGGATGAGCTGAACACCATGAAATACAACACATCAGCTGAGGGGAGAAGAAGACTGATACCAGCTGTGATCAACTGCAGAAAAGCTCTGTGAGTGTTTCATCATCAACTAAAGGATCATATTTAATAATGAACCTGACTCCTTTAAAATAAATGTTCCTGAATGAGAGATTTTCTCCTGAATAACAGGCCAGAATCTTAAAGGAGTCCCAACATGTGTTTTTAATCCAGTAGATATTAGAGTAAAAGGTAAAAACAACCCCGTCACATGAGAAACTGGTTCATTAAATCAGCAGCAGCTGCAGCAAAGAGACGCTCCACACATTGATCCGTAAAGCTGACATTCACACATTTCACTCTCAATCAAGACACAATCATGATATCAACTACTGCTAATATTAATAACTATAATAACATTTAATCTGCAGTAATTATTGATCATAAATGCTGAATGTTGCAGCTGTTTGACTGCTGTTACAGTGAACTATTACAGTGAAGACAGAGCTTGACGTCTGCTTACTCTTTACTGTACAGCACTAGACACTATTTTACATTATTATACATTTAAAGAGCTCTGCATTATGACATAAAATAAATCAAACCATAGAAAAGGTGGATGAGTGTGAATGGTAATATTATGAGTGATATAGGTCTAGTTTTCTAACACATATTTACTCTGTCAGCATTGTGACCACATTAATGTCACAAATAAAAGATTAAAACTTACATTTCAGCAGCTCACACACGGACATGAATTATTCACACAAAACAAGCGAAGAGTTTGTCATTTAATGAGATCTGTGTTAAATATCCATTTACATGTCAGTCTTTTGTGAAAATGACTTTTACAAACTCAGATGTGACGCATTTCTGTGAAGGACTACAGAACAAGCTCTGATTCACAACATTAGTGTCCAAACACAGAAATAAAAGAGGGTCTATATATCAGATCAGGATCTGAAGACTATAATAAACACAAATCCAGCTCTAGAGCATCAGATCTCACAGTCAGCTCAAAACAATGATGTGCAGGACACCACTGATGATCTTTATGATTGTGAAGGAGAGGAATGAAGAGCTTCTCTCTCGTGAACACGCTGCTGGAGAAGATTCTTCTGTGTGTTTCAGGAAAAGTTCATCAGTAGTCTAGTGCTCGAGCGCTGCTCAACAATGTCAGAGACACGGCTTCAGATCTACAACAAACCTGCTCCTTCTTCTCATTTACTCATTTATCTGTTGATTTCTTCAATTAATGCAGAGATTTATCAAATAAAGCAAAGCAAGTTACTGTTCCTGTGAACACCACTGACTCAAACTAATTCAGCTGAAGCAGCAAATAAAGAGAAACTACAAATATTGATCACATTAACAATACAGCAGGAAGGATATAATACTTTAAAAATAATAATAATAATAAATTGTATTTAATCTCTTCTAGATTTTCTGGCTGTAATCTCACTGCTCAGTGTTGTGAGAGATTGTCTTCAGCTCTACAATCCTCAAACTGTGTCCTGAGAGAGCTGGATCTGAGGAACAATGACCTGCAGGACTCTGGTGTAAAGTTTATTTCTGATGGACTGAAGAGTCCAAACTGTCAGCTGCAGATACTGAGGTATTAAGAACATAGAAGTGTGTGTGTGTGTGTGTGTGTGTGTGTGTGTGTGTGTGTGTGCAGATACTGAGGTATTAAGAACATAGAAGTGTGTGTGTGTGTGTGTGTGTGTGTGTGTGTGTCTGCAGATACTGAGGTATTTAGAACATAGAAGAGATCATTTACAGACAACTGATCACAGTGTGTGTGTGTGTGTGTGTGTGTGTGTGTGTGTGTGTGTGTGTGTGTGTGTGTGTGTGTGTGTGTGTGTGTGCGTGTGTGTGTATTAAGAGGTATTAACTGAGGTATTAAGAACATAGAAGAGATCATTTACAGACAACTGATCACAGTGTGTGTGTGTGTGTGTGTGTGTGTGTGCGTGTGTGTGTATTAAGAGGTATTAACTGAGGTATTAAGAACATAGAAGAGATCATTTACAGTCAACTGATCACAGTGTGTGTGTGTGTGTGTCTGTAGATGATCTGACTGTGTGTGTGTGTGTGTTTGTAGATGATCTGACTGTTGGTGTGTGTTCTTGTCTCTTTCAGTCTTGCTGGCTGTAATCTCACTGCTCAGTGTTGTGAGAGATTGTCTTCAGCTCTACAATCCTCAAACTGTGTCCTGAGAGAGCTGGATCTGAGGAACAATGACCTGCAGGACTCTGGTGTAAAGTTTATTTCTGATGGACTGAAGAGTCCAAACTGTCAGCTGCAGATACTGAGGTGTGTGTGTGTGTCTGTGTGTGTGTCTGCAGATACTGAGGTATTAAGAACATATAAGAGATCATTTACAGTCAACTGATCACTGTGTGTGTGTGTGTGTGTGTGTGTGTGTGTGTGTGCGTGCGTGCGTGTGTGTGTGTGTGTGTGTGTGTGTGACTGTGTGTGTGTGTATCTGTGTGTCTGTAGATGAGCTGTCTGTGTGTGTCTATAATTGATCTGTCTCTCTCTCTCTGTGTGTGTGTGTGTGTGTGTGTCTCTGTGTGTCTGTAGGTGATCTGTGTGTGTGTGTGTGTGTGTGTGTGTGTGTTTGTTTGTAAATGATCTGTATATGTCTGTAGTTGATGTCTCTGTGTGTGTGTGTGTGTGTGTGTGTGTGTGTGTGTGTGTGTCTGTAGATAATGTCTCTTTGTGTGTGTGTCTGTAGATGGTCTGACTGTGTGTGTGTGTGTGTGTGTGTGCGTGTCTGCGTGTCTGTAGATGATGTCTCTCTGTGTGTGTGTGTGTCTGTAGATGATCTGTCTTTATGTGTGTCTGTGTGTCTGTAGATGATGTCTGTGTGTGTGTGTGTGTCTGTAGATGATGTCTGTGTGTGTGTGTGTCTGTAGATGATGTCTCTGTGTGTGTGTGTGTGTGTGTGTGTGTGTGTGTGTGTGTGTGTAGATGATCTGACTGTGTGTGTGTGTGTGTGTGTGTCTGTAGATGATGTCTCTGTGTGTGTGTGTGTCTGTAGATGATCTGACTGTGTGTGTGTGTGTGTCTGACCAGCTAGTTTTGCCTCAGGCTTGTTACATCTGGCCCAGCCCTCTAGCTGCTACCGTAGGCGCACACCAGGCTCAACATCCCTGGTGAGTCGGTACAGTCGGCGGTTAACTAACCCGGAAAACTCAGCTTGTCTGAGCTTGGGCGCGTGGAGCTCTTGGTGGAGGATATTCCACCTAAACGGGTCTTTGGACCTTCTACTGCAACGAGGACCATCTCCAGTCGTCTTGACTACGTCTTGCCACTGGGTACAGATGTGGCTGGTCGAGAGAGTGAGGTTGAATGCTGCACAAATCACCCTCACTTAAATCCAAGTTCTCTGCGCAAGTCATGGCACTTTTTCTTACCATCGTCATTATCCAAATCCTGTGGCGATGGGTGAGCGACGAAGCAGCAGGCACGGATATGCTGGAAGCTGTAGCCGCAAAACCTGCACGCAGGTGGCTCAGGATATTGGTCGTTCCCTCACTCCCTGAGTGACTGAGCAGCCCTATTCAGGATCACACTGCTCACCTCCGTAGTGAGGAAAGGATTAGAAAAGGTACCCTAAACATTGTCTGCTTCAAAACAACCTACCGCAGTTGGCGGGATCCCGTACTTGCGGTCGAAAAACAGAAAGAAGAACAAATAATACCACTCACTGTTGGCGCCTGAAATGTGTGCACCTTGATGGAAACATCTGGATCAAAAAGACCTGAGAGACGCACTGCCCTCGTGGGCAGAGAGCTACCCAGATATAATGTGGATGTTGCTGCCCTTAGTGAGACCCGATTGGGCGATATTGGACAAGTGACTGAAGTGGGTGCAGGTTACACATTCTTCTGGAGCGGACGAGGCAAGGAGGAGAGGCGTGATGCTGGTATTGGTTTTGCAGTAAAAAATCTCCTGGTCAACCAACTGGCAGGCCAACCAAAGGGGATAAACGACCGTTTAATGACCTTACAGCTCCACCTATTTGGTAAAAAGGCGCCACCATTATCAGTGCCTATGCCCCTACCATGACCAACTCTGACTAGACCAAAACCAAGTTTTATAATGACTTAGAAGTCATTATTGCTGCTACAGACAGCTCGGATAAACTTCTGATACTGGGTGATTTCAACGCCAGAGTTGGAAGTGACCATCAGTCATGGAATAACATAAGATAAGATAAGATAAGATAAGATAAGATAAGATAAGAAACACTTTATTCGCCAAATGCATCAGCAGATACACAGGAATTTGATATGGCCGTCAGTAACACACAAACATATATGCGTATAGCTGCAAAAGCATGCCTAAAACAATCCATCAAATAATAAAATAGTCCAAAAATAGTGCAAGATCAGCTATTCATAAGGGAAATGGCTCTTGGAAAAAAACAATTAAGATGGCGTGAGGTCCTTGTCCTCACTGCTCTGTACCTTCTTCCTGAAGGAAGCAACCTAAAAATGTCACTTGCTGGATGGGACTGATCAGAGGCAATTTTAGCCGCCCTCTTCCTGACTCTGACCTCATAAAGGTCTTTAAGAGACAGCTGCCTTTGTCCAGTCAGCCTCTCTGCTGTGCGCACAATACGCTGTAGTCTGACCTTCGCCTGGGCTGATGCGGATGCAAACCAAACAGTAATGGATGCTGAAAGAAGGCTTTCCACAGTGGCTCTATAAAATCTAGACCGAACAGAGCTAGAAACGTTTAATTTATTTAGCTGTCTCAAAAAAAACATTCCACTATGAGCTCTCTTAAGAATGGAGGAACTATTTTCCTCCCATTTCAAGTCATTTGTGATAACCGTTCCTAAAAATTTAATTGACTCCACCCTCTTCACAACGGAGCTCTTGATAGTTAGAGGAGAAAGGGAGGCGGGTGTTCTATGAAAATCTATCACCATTTCCACAGTCTTTTGCTGATTAAGCTCCAAGTTGTTCACATCACACCACGCAACCAATTTAGACACTTCCTGCCTGTAAGCAGACTCGTCGTTTCCCTTAATAAGACCAACTAATGTAATATCGTCTGCAAATTTAATCAGCTTTATGGAACCATTATTGGAAGTGCAATCATTGGTATACAGTGAGTAGAGAAATGGTGACAGCACGCACCCCTGAGGTGCTCCAATGTTAGTAGTCTGAGGATTAGACATGTGCTTGCCAAGCCACACATACTGTTGTCTGTCACTAAGAAAATCCATAATCCAGCAGCAGATAGAGGGTCCCACTCCCATCAGTGACAGCTTCTCCCACAGTCGCTCTGGTAGAATGGTGTTAAAGGCTGCACTGAAATCTATGAACAACATCCTTACATAGGAGCCAGGAGAGTCGAAATGTTCCAGAGCATAATGCAGTCCTAAATTGACTGCATCATCTACCGAGCGGTTTGCCCTGTAAGCAAACTGTAGTTGATCAAGATATGGAGCTGTAATAGGTTTAAGATGTGACAAAACCAACCGCTCCAAACATTTCATGACCACTGATGTAAGGGTCACCGGTCTGTAGTCGTTTAGGTCCACAGCTTTGTTTTTCTTTGGTGCTGGAATAATGGTTGATGACTTAAAACAACTCGGAACCCTGCATAAAACAATTGATTTATTAAAAATGTCCGTAAAAACTGGGGCTAGCTGACTAGCACAGTACTTCAGGGTGGCAGGTGAAATCCCATCAGGGCCACTCGCTTTCCTTACATTTTGTCGGCTGAATATCTGATACACATCCTTCTCCTCAATTTCAAAGTCAATATCAGAGATGACTTGATCTTGAGGGCCAGTATTCTCCCCCTCTCTGAGTGTAACACTCCCGGGAGGAAAAGGGTGAGGGCATGGAGATTTCTTAAATCTTGTATAAAAAACATTGAATTCATTGGCTAGTTTAGCAGATGGAGTGACTTGTTTATTTTTTGTTTACTTTATAGCCTGTCAAGTTCTTCAGCGACCTCCAAGCTGAAGAAGAGTCATTAATGCCAAATTGTTCCTCCAAATTCACTTTATAGGCACTTTTTGCTTTCCTAATCGCTTTATTTAACTTTTGTCTGGCCAACCTGTACTCATCTCCATTTCCTTCTATGTAGGCTTGTTCTTTGGTTTCCCTGAGTAGCCTAAGGGATTTTGTGACTTGTTTATTTTTTGTTTACTTTATAGCCTGTCAAGTTCTTCAGCGACCTCCAAGCTGAAGAAGAGTCATTAATGCCAAATTGTTCCTCCATATTCACTTTATAGGCACTTTTTGCTTTCCTAATCGCTTTAGTTAACTTTTGTCTGGCCAACCTGTACTCATCTCCATTTCCTTCTCTGTAGGCTTGTTCTTTGGTTTCCCTGAGTAGCCTAAGGGATTTTGTGAACCAGGGTTTGTTGTTGTTATATTTCACCACAGTTTTGGTGGGAATACAAGTTTGCTCACAGAATGAAATATATGAACACACAGTGTCAGTATATGAGTCCAAAGAGTCACAAGAAGCACGCATGGATTCCCAATCAGTGGTATCTAAACAGACCTGTAACATACAAATTTCCTCTGTCGTCCATCTTTTAGATGTATACTGCACTGCCCTTGCTAGTTTTAGTTTTTGTTTGTAGATGGGGACCATCTGAATTAAACCATGATCTGAGTTCCCAAGAGGGGCACGGGGAAGTGAACGATATGCTGCTTTGTGAACAGAATAAAAATGATCCAGTATATTTCCTCCCCGAGTAGGACAACTAACTAGCTGTTTATATTTGGGCAGATCATGTTTCATATGACATGCATTAAAGTCACCCATAACAAGTAGTACAGAGTCAGGGTGCTTATCCTCAATGTTTATGGAGTCATAGGTGCACATGGTATTGGAAAATGTAACAGCAACGGGCTTCTACTGCTGCAAACATGCTCTGAATTTGACCTACTCATCACCAACACGATATTCCAACTACCTAAGCGTAAGAAAACTTCATGGATGCATCCTCGTTCACACCACTGGCACTTGATTGACTACATCATGAAGAGGAGCGACCGGCACGATGTCAGGGTGACCAAGGCTATGTGTGGTGCTGAATGTTGGACTGACCATCGTCTCATTATCTCCAAACTTAACATCTGGATTAAGCCTAGCAGACGCCCACAAGGACAAAGACGTGTCAAGCGTCTTAACATCACTCGCCTACAACAGGACACACACCAGGCTGGCATTTGTTGAGGCTTTAGACCATCACCTGGAGTCTCTAAGCTTTGAGCATACAGATGTTGAGGCAGACTGGACTGCTCTCAAGACCGTGCAGCATTCTACAGCCCTTGAATCACTTGGTGTTCCATTACGTACACATCAAGACTGGTTTGATGAGAACGATGCAGAAATCTGAGCACTCCTTGACGAAAAACATCGCCCGAATAAAGCATATCTGAATGACAGCAGCTCAAGTTTAAAGAAAGTTGCCTTCCTCAACATTCGCAGGATTGTTCAGCAGAGACTCAGAGTCATGCAAGATGCCTGGCTGTGGGCAAAAGCTGTGGCGATTCAATCCTACAGTAGGACTGACAGTAACAACACCAAATGCCTCTATAATGCACTCAAGCAGGTCTATGGTCCGCAACACTCAGGAACTTCAGCTCTTCTGAACTTAGATGGAACAACACTCCTTACGGAGAAGGACAAAATAGTTGAAAGGTGGGTCAAACACTACAGTGTGGTCCTCAATCAGCCTTCATGCATAAATGAGGAGGCAATTGTGAGATTGCTTCAAGTTGAAATAAACCAGTCCTTGGCTGTTCTACCATCCATTGAGGAAATCAGCAAAGCCATAACACTTCTCTCATCAGGCAAAGCTCCAGGGTCCGATGCCATTCCAGCAGAAATCTACAAGGCTGGAGGGCCTCGCTTAGTCGAGAAACTGACCAAGCTCTTCCAGGCTATGTGGAAATTTGAAGCCATTCCCAAGGAGTTCAAGGATACTACTATAATCAATCTATATAAAAGGAAAGGCAAACAGCAGGACTGTGACAACCATAGAGGCATCTCCATACATAAGTCGCTGGCAAAATCTTGGCAAGAATTCTTCTGAACCGCCTAATTGTCCATCTAGACCAGGGTCTGCTACCTGAGAGTCAGTGTGGTTTCAGAAAAGACCGCGGAACCACTGACATGGAATTTACTGCTCGGCAGTTACAGGAGAAATGCCAAGAACAAAATGTTGATCTATATATGGCTTTCGATGATCTAACAAAAGCATTCAAGACAGTCAGCCGGGAGGGCCTATGGAAAATCATGGCTAAGTATGGGTGTCCAGACAAGTTCATTGGCATTGTGCGCAATCTCCATGATGGCATGATGGCCAGCGTCAGAGACCAGCAAGAACTCTCTGATCCGTTCCCAATCACAAACGGGGTGAAGCAAGGCTGCATTTTAGCGCCAACGCTCTTCATCATGGTTTTCTCTGCCATGATGCGAGACTCATTCCAGAATTACAACACTGGGATTAACTTCATCTACCGTTTTGACTGTGGCTATTCAATCTGCGCAGGATGCAAGCCAAAACTAGAGTGGAGGAAGTCACTGTTCGAGAACTTTTGTTTGCTGATGACTGTGCTCTGGTTGCTGGCTCAAATAAAGACCTACAGGACAGTATGGACCACCTCTCCTCAGCTTGCAACAACTTCATTCTAACAATCAGCACAAAGAAGACTGAAGTCCTATACCAACCTGCTCCTGGGAAACCCTACACTGATCCAACCATCTTTGTGAATGGGCAAAAGCTTTCAGCCGTTGACAAGTTTACTTACCTTGGTAGTACACTGTCTCGTGCTGTGCACATAGATGATGAATATAACATCAGGATTGTCAAGGCCAGCGCAGCCTTTGGACGTCTACGTGACTCTGTATGGGAGAGGACTGGTATCAAGCAGGAGACAAAACTGAAGGTCTACCCGGCTGTTGTCTTACCAACTCTTCTGTATGGGTCCGAAGCCTGGACAGTCTACCAGCGCCATGCCAAAAAATGTAATCATATCCACCTGAGCTGTCTGAGGAATCTGCTGAGGATCAAGTGGCAAGACAGAATCCCTGACACGGAAGTCCTCAGCAAGGCAAATATCCCCAGCATCTACACCATGCTTGCGAAGGAACAGCTTAGATGGACTGGCCACGTGACCAGAATGCCCTACGTCAGACTTCCAAAACAAGTCTTTTTTGGCAAGCTGAAAAATGGCAAGCGAGCACAAAGTGGCCCCAAAAAGCGCTACAAGGACACCCTTAAAGCTTCCTTGAAGAGCTTTGGACTCGACCTGAAAAGCTGGGAATCCCTAGCACAGGACTGACCTGCCTGGAGAAGAAAAGTCCAGGATGGTGCAGTCCTCTGTGAGAGCAGGAGAAGCTCCTGTGCTATCTTGAAGAGGCAGCAGCACAAATCTACCAAGGAAGGACATGTGGCTGTACCTCAGAGCTCTATATCCTCCCTGACCTTTCCAGTGTGCCACAGGGAATTCCGGGCTCGGATTGGCCTCTTCAGCCATCTGCGCTTAATCAAAACCCAACAAAATGACATAACGTGCCATGGTCATCATCAACTGTGATGGACGAACAAGAAAGAAAGTGTGTGTGTGTGTGTGTGTCTGTAGATGATCTCTGTGTGTGTTTGTGTGTGTGTCTGTAGATGATGTCTCTGTGTGTGTGTGTCTTTAGATGATGACTGCCGGAACAGTACATACATATAGTCAAGAATGTATATGACAATTCGTTTTTACAAGTGATTTGCGGACATCAACTAACGAAACCGGTTAAACTTGAAGTTGGGATTAAGACGGGATGTCCCTGGAGTGCTGTGAACTTCAACTTCAACTTCATTCTGGACTCTAGGTTAAGAATAGTAAATGTGCGGTGTTCTACGAACGACACAGCAGGGGGAATAGATGGTATAAGGCCAAGAGTGATCAGCCTCCATCATTCACAATCGCTGGAAGCACGATCAGAGTTTATTCAAGACATGAATCATACAATTATTTAGGACATATATGTTTAATGTTGCAGGAGAATGGCACGAACAAGTCAGTTATATCTGCAAAGAATACTCCAGCAGATTAGACTTGATAGATCAGTGTCCTCTACCAACCTGTATGAAACTCCAGCCCGTTCGAGATATAGCTCTTTCCAAGATTCATCATCTGTTTGCTAATGTCCACATTGATAAAGAATATCTTACAGAGCTGAACAATAAGACCGTGCAGCTTGTAAGAAAGTGGTTAAGTCTTAACACACACACAACAAGCAGTATTCTCTTTATGAATAAATCTGAAGGGGGACTGGGGATCCCTAACATTGAGTGGATTTATACAGCAACTAGAGTAAAGCATCTACTGCATATGTTGAATAATGATGACCCTACAGTTCGTGAAGTTGCCCGGCGCTCACTGTTGCTGGATCTGAGCAAACTCAAGGTCCCCTATGCTCCAGATGGAGAACCAGGTTTCCTCAGTTTCCGGAAGAAACCTAGTGGAAAGCTGGATACCAGAGCTATGGGATTCGGAGTACGTTCGGATTGGCCCGATCTGAATAATTCGTGCAGCAATAACAACATACAGCTGAACAGGGCACACACTGGCGGGGAGCAGGTGAATATCAGTCAGGGGCAGATTATGTATCCAAATGTGTATGCTGAGGTGTCTATACATCACACTGGAACCAGTGAGAGGTTAAACAGCCGGACGTGCAGGTATAAAATCCTCCAATACTTTCAAGCACAACAGCGTGATTACTGGGTTAACCTGCGCCTTCAAGGGAAACTTGCATGCCTGCAAATTCAGCCATCAACGAAGATATCCTTAAATTTGTTATTAAAGCTCGTCTGCAAACTCTCCTGACCAAATACAACCTCTCTTTGTGGTTCCCAAAACACCACGAACCATTCTGTTTACTACACAGCAATAAGATAATGGAATCCACAGCACACATACTGAACGGATGCCCCGCGTTTAAAGAACTTTACATCGCGCGTCACGATCGCATCGTAAACATAACAGCTCAAGAACTGCACAAAGTATCTGGACAAAGTGCAATACATACAAACAAAACTGTTAAAATTAGCTGGTTTTTAAACTTGAATGATAATAATATAAGCTCCCTTAGAAGTGTTCTCAGGGAAAACCTAAACACTCCAGACATTGTAGTCATCAATTAACTTTCTAAGAACATTCTGATTCTAGAAGTGGGCTGCTGTTTTGATCTTTACATGGATTTGTGCTTTTCTGAGAAGATGTTAAAGTATCAGTCATTAACAAATGCTTTGGCAGTGTGTGGTTACAGCATCAAACTGATTATTCTTATTTTTGGTAGCTTGGACATGTGCACAGATTATGTGTCAGAGGCTTGCAGATTGCTGGACTGAGTAAAAAGACCTCTAAGCAAACAGCCAGATATTGTTCTGTGTCAGCAATCATAGGCAGTCTGCATGTTTGGAGAAGACGATGTCACCTTTATCCATAGCCTACTTTTTGAATGTGGTTGCAACTTGCATTGTCTGTATTGTCAGGTGAAACATAATAGGCACTTTGTGAATATTTGGATGCTGTTGTTTTAATCAGTATTTGTCATTCCAAATAAAATAATCAAATGTGTGTCTGTAGATGATCTGTGTGTGTTTGTGTATGTGTGTGTGTGTGTGTGTGTGTAGATGATCTGACTGTGTTAGTCTGTAGTTGATGTCTCTGTGTGTGTGTGTGTGTGTCTGTAGATGATCTGTCTCTCTGTGTGTGTGTCTGTAGATGATCTGTCTCTGTCTGTGTGTGTCTGTAGGTTGTCTGGCTGTATGGTGACAGAGGAAGGCTGTGGTTATTTGTCTTCAGCTCTGAGTTCAAACCCCTCACACCTGAGAGAGCTGGATCTGAGCTACAATCACCCAGGAGAATCAGGAGTCAAGCTGCTCAAACACAAACTGCAGGATCCAAACTATAAACTGCAGATACTCAAGTATGTCAAACACTAATACTGACGTACTGAACATGTGTGTGAATGATGCTGATCTACATTAAATTATGTTTTATTAACAACATTTGAGAGGAGCTTGTTCGGACTGATAAACCAGTTTAGCACAGGTGTAACTCATTCTTATGATTAATTTTTGAAACACCTGAAAATATGTCATATTCTATGTTCTTCTTTTGCTTTGATAACTGCTTTGCACACTCTTGGCATTCTCTTGATGAGCTTCAAGAGGTAGTCATCTGAAATGGTCTTCCAACAGCCTTGAAGGAGTTCCCCGAGAGATGCTTAGCACTTGTTGGCCCTTTTGCCTTCTGTCTGCGGTCCAACTCACCCCTAAACCATCTGGATTGGGTTCAGGTCCGGTGACTGTGAAGGACAGGTCATCTGGCGCAGCACCCCATCACTCTCCTTCTTGGTCAAATAGCCCTTGATGCCTTCAGTGTGACTCTACAGTTTTCATAGTCATGAAAATAAAGAAACTCTCTGAATGAGAAGGTGTTTCCAAACTTTTGGTCTGTACTGTATATATATATATTAGGGGTGTAACGGTTCACAAAATTCACGGTTTGGTTCGATACGATACACTGATGTCTCGGTTCGGTTCGGTACGTTTTAGATACAGCAAAATGTAAAAACATCTCAACTTTTCAGAATGCTGCAAGCGCACCGCGGGTCATGTGACAAGAACTAACCAATCAGCTTCATCCTTTCCCGTAACAACGTTGAAAAGCTCAGCCAGGATGAAGGAACAGCTGATCATAGTTGTACATGGATTGCAATTTTGAAATCAATTTAGTAGCAGAGCTACTGCAAGCGTTTTTTAGAGCTGCAAATCCATTTGTCCTTTGCTGAAATTTCCGCGTCTCATGGAGAGAGCACGTCATTGTTGCTTAGCAAAGACAGACGCCTCATGAGCGCTTCTGCCCGAGCGCTTTGGAAAGGAGGAGAAAGCGGCGCGGCTAGCGTTTTCCACGCGTTTTTAGGCACGATATGTGAACGGCCCCTAAGGCGCTCGTTGCAAAATGTCTAATGCATTTAACAGACCAGAAATAGAAGATCCTCCAAATAGAACAGGTCTGGTGTTTGGGTGCACTTTGGATTCCCTGTAAGCTATCATCATCTTTTCCCAGATACTGACACACTAAGGTGATGTCGGCGTAAATGAGTTGACTTGTTTCAAGTATTCCCGCTGGTGTTTTTTTTTGTGTGTGTGTTTTTTTTGTATTCCCGCTGGTGTAGCAGATGCGACATACCGTCGTTTCTTTATTCACCACTCTCTTGCCATCACCATTATAGCTTAAAGGGAATCCAAAGTGCACCCAAACACCAGACCTGTTGTTCATTGGAGGATCTTTTATTTCTGGTCTGTTAAACGCATTGGCCATTTTGCAATGAGCCTTCAGCGCGTGCTGAGTGAGCGAGCGCCTGTCTGAGTAGCCTTACATAAACATATAACTATAAATTGGTGTTTTTTCTTCTTCGGGAGTGTCAGGGGCGTTGCCTGTTACGTCTTTTAGGTTATTGGGCTACCTTGTTGAACGCATATCATTATATTTCTCTCTTTTTTTTTTTAAATATAATTAATTAGTCCAACGAACCGTTCGGTATACATAATGCGTACCGCGTACCGAACCGAAAGCCTCGTACCGAACGGTTCAATACGAATACGGGTATATATATATATATATAGCCAACTGAACTCCCTCCCATGACAGCTTTTGCCCCGGTTGCTAAAATATCCGAAATTCAAAATTTTCCCTTCTGATGATGAGTTTGGATCCCCATCACAAGCTACTGGTCCCAATGCTACTCCTTCTCCACCAGGTCCTGCCGATGAGACCCAAGTTTTTATCATGACGAGTTTGCTTGCCCCGCCAGAAACACATCCGTCTCACTCACTAGCGTCCTCTTTTGTCTCAGCCACAGCAACCATTCCTCCGATCAAAAAGTTTACATTTTAGGGCTGAGACAAGCGCTGATTAATGCACACATACAGTTTCACCAATTAATAACCAAAGTGCAGCTTTGCTCTTTGTACATCTCTTTGCAGTCAGCTAACCCTCCAAAACAGTCATTAGATTCATCAGCGAGCCTGAGCCGTGCTCCAGATTCCACCGCTGCAAAACCTCTTTCTCCTCCCTCCTCTGTTCAGTCTTTTCCTCCATCTCTCTCTACATCTTTCTGTGTCCTGCAGCTCCTGTAACAGATGCTGGCGTGAGGCTGCCTCCACCAGCTCCTCCTCCATTCCCTTCTTCACCTCTCTCTGTAACAGATGTCTCTAGCTGATCACATGCCTGCTTCTGTAATAGTTTCATATGAGTCCCTCAGTTGTGCTCAGTGTGAAAAGATGGATCTCAGAATCATACAGTCATTGTTGGAAAGGGTTCAAATACACAAAAATGCTGAAAAACAAAAGAATTAGTGAGAGCTGAATGATTTTTCTGAAGAACAGCAGACAGTTGAACTGTTCAGGACAAACAAGAAACTCATGAACAACTATCACAATAACTGTGATAACTTTCTGTCTTTCAGGATATATCTGTGTGCACAGAAAGGTTTTTTTTGTTTGTTTGTTTTTTGCCTTGTTAAAAGTAGCAATTAAAAGTTCAGTTCAGTATATGTTAATGCATTTTAAACTGTCATGCATTTTAAACCTTTTAACAACAGAACAAAAACAGCAAAAATCAGTAAAATTATGAAATATCTGTGTGTGTTACAAACATTACAAATGTGTTTAGTTCAGTGAAAGAACTCAAAACTCAGAATAATGATTCATTCATAATTAGTGTCATGAGAGAAATACACATAATTGGTGTAATATTAGCAGAGCAAGTGTTTCAGTCGCACACACACACACACACACAGTGTGTTCAGTCGTACAGCTGCAGGAGACACTGGTTTGTCAATATGACAGTGTTTTATTAGAGTCAGTTCAGGATCTTCCAGCTAAATCCCTTTAGGATCCTCTATTTGTAGGAGACTCTAATCGCTCCGTCACTCGTCTCTGATCCCAAAATCAGCTCACATTGGTTCTGGTTCAATCAGGCAAACCAGGAGACAGTTTTTCAGCCATTCTTTTCTCATCAGACAGCAAGCACAGCTGCTCAGAAGGGTCTCTCTCTCAGCAGCAGATCCAAGCCCTCGCTCGATGCTCATCAGACGCTTTCAAAAGCTGCAGAAGATCCAATCGATTTCAGATTAAAAAGCCCATCAAACCCTGTTCCTGTCCCAGCGTGGGATATAAGGGAATTTTCTGGCTGTATTCTGAGCTCGGACAGATATACACCAAATATACACACTATTGACTATTGACTTATGAACCTGTGTTTGTGTGTTTATAGTGTGGATCATGGAGGAGAGAAGAGGATGAGAGCAGGACCACGAAAGTGTAGGTCTACACACACACACACACACACACATGCACACATCATTGTATATCTGTTTTTTATGTGAATACACTTATATATATATATATATTCCTGTGATTCAGTTTGAATGTTGTTCATCATTTCTCCAGTCTTCAGTGAAATCTCTCTAATATGATGATTTACTGCTCAAGAAATTTGAAATTTTTTATTATTATCAATATAGAAAACAGTTGTGCTGCTTCATATTATTTTGTGGAAACCATAATATATTACAATTTAAAATACAATTATAAAAAAAAAAATCAAAAGTGACACTAAAGAGGTTTATAATGTTACAGAAGATTTGATCTAAAATAAATGCTGTTCTTTTAAAGTTTCTGTTCAACAAAGAATCCTGAAAAATAAAATGTATCACGATTTCCAAAAAAATATGAAGCAGAATTTTTTTTTTTTTCAATATTAATAAGAACCAATATTAATGATTGAGCGTTAATTATCATAACAGAGCAGTAAATCATCATATTATTCTGATTTATGAAGATCATGTGACACTGAAGACTGGAATAAGAAATAAATTAGATTTTAAAAATGTATTAACATATGAAACTTTTTTTTTATCAAAATAATATTTCTCAATATTACTATTACTTGTTGAGCAGAAGAGACTTGTTTCAGATATTATAAATCTTTGAGCAGGGCTCATATTCACAAAACACTTGATCTTAGCACTAAGAGTTCTCCTAAATAGCAGTAAAAGTTTTCTCAATCAATCAGTGTTACAGCCACTGCTATAACACAAAAGAGGGATGACACAACGGCTCGATCAAAAAGGGGAATTTATTAATAGACAGGAAAAATAAGAGGGATAAACACAAAAGAGAGCCCAGCTCCGACTCGGGACGGCCGCTCAAGTTCCGCCCCCGAAGGGTGGGAATTTGACTTCCTTTAAGCTCACGTAAATAGTCTACAGGTGTAGAGGATCTGCTAAATCAGAACAATGGTAAATCACGCTTTTCCTGCCCCTAGAGGGCAGGCAAATACATAAATATACATGCATGTAACACCTTCATCCCCCAAAAGTGAACCGTCACCACAACGCATCTACTAAAAGACACCTTTCTCAAAAACATACGTTACCCACAGGCCTATCCAAACCGGGATAGGGCGTCAGTGACCACGTTGTCCCGACCTCTGACATGTTTAATGTCAAGGTCGTATGGCTGCAAGTATAAACCTCCAGCGCATAAGTCGCTGATTAAAATTGTGCATGGAGTTCAAAAAGATAAGCGGATTATGATCACAATACACAAGGATCGAATAACAGCGGGACAAATACACCTCGAAATGTTGAATCGCAAGAACTAATGCTAATGCCTCCTTTTCAATAGTAGAATACTTTAACTGTGCAGTATTAAACTTTTTAGAAAACGGCCAGAGTAGCAGCCTTGTAGAGCGTGTCTACTTTTTGTTTGTTTACATAAGTAGCAAGGACGACAGGTAAACAACTCTTAAATTCCTCTATAAGGATTAACTGTCTAACCTGCTCTCTACTCTCGGCTTTTTGAGACGCGCACCAACGATCAAACAAAATTTCCTTTTCACGTGCAAACTCAACATAAGTCTGATTTGAAAGTTTTGTGTATTGTCTAAATCGCTGTCTATATGCTTCCGGGACTAACTCGAAGGCTTTTAATATAGCAGCTTTAACAATCGTATAATCAGCAGATTCTTCAATGGACAACGAAGCATAAACCTCCTGCGCCTTAACGGTTATCACGCATTACAAGAGCAAAGACCAAACATTTTCAGGCCACTTTAATGAAGCTGCAACCCCCTCGAAATGACAAAAAAACTTCTCAACGTCCTTCTCACAAAAAGGAGGGACCATCCTCCGATTTCGGCCGGCATCAAAATCATCAGAGGCAGCGTGAGCAGCCTTAGAGCTCATCTCTAACTCCATTCGTTTCAAAGCAAACTGATGATCAAGTTCACGCTTTCGCAGCTCTAATTTGGCATTCTCTAACTCCAATTCTTTTTCTTTAACTGCCAACTCTCTCAATCGAATAGCATTCTCACTTACCGAAGGATCAGCCACTTCCTCCACAACACTAACGTTTTCTAATGGCATTTGTAAAACGCCTATCTCCACCAGACAGCCTTTAAGGACGTTTCACAAAGTTTCCTTCAAAGTCTTATACCTAGGAGCGATTTCGACTTTATAAGACTCTGCAATTTGCAATAACTGCTCTTTTGTGCACGATAAAAGCAGTTCTTCAGAAGGAGACTCCCGAAATATTTCAACTACCGAAGTCATTTCGACACACTTAGGCTATTCACCAAAAATAACGAAAATAATGGTTTCAACACAATTCAGAAAAATACTCATAAATGAAACCACAAAATCGTTTTCACAAATCCTAAACTTTACCTGTCAAAACTAAAGAAAAAAACAAAGTGATTTTGGCCGCTACATGAAATTACCACGCATGATACGAATTAAGAATAAACTTCACTTACCGATTTAAATTTACAAAGTGAATAACCAAAAGCGATCTCACAACACACACGTATTTACCCCATTTAACATTAAATTAATTCCCTAGTCTTCAGTGGCGTTAGGGGCTCGAGGCCACTTTAAACGCTAAAATCATGAACACCTGCACACCGATCCCATTAACAAGATCAGCTGCCGGTGAACTGAAGCGTGCCTCCACTCCGAATAACCACTAAAAATAAAAAAGGCAAAATAACAAAGTGGCAGGTTCAAACCTACCTGACGACTACTGAATAAAAAGGGCAAATAATCACCTGGGACGCTCGTAGTTACTGACAACCGAAAAGTAAATCAAACAAACACGACGAAAACACGGCCATACACATTTTCTTTCCTCCCACACTAAACAGCTGAGAAAAGAAAAAAAAGAAAAACGACGGACGAGCCCCCAATTATGTTACAGCCACTGCTATATCACAAAAGAGGGATGACACAACGGCTCGATCAAAAAGGGGAATTTATTAATAAAACGGAATATAACAACAAGTGGGAGAAATTAGACAGGAAAAATAAGAGGGATAAACACAAAAGAGAGCCCAGCTCCGACTCGGGACGGCCGCTCAAGTTCCACCCCCGAAGTGTGGGAACTTGACTTCCTTTAAGCTCACGTAAATAGTCCACAGGTGTAGAGGATCTGCTAAATCAGAACAACGGTAAATCACGCTTTTCCTGCCCCTAGAGGGCAGGCAAATACATAAATATACATGCATGTAACAATCAATCAATCACCTTTATTTATATAGCGCTTTAAACAAAATACATTGCGTCAAAGCACTGAACAACATTCATTTGGAAAACAGTGCGTCAATAATGCAAAATGATAGTTAAAGGCAGTTCATCATTGAATTCAGTGATGTCATCTCTGTTCAGTTAAATAGTGTCTGTGCATTTATTTGCAATCAAGTCAATGATATCGCTGTAGATGAAGTCACCCCAACTAAGCAAACCAGAGGCGACAGCGGCAAGGAACCAAAAGCTGTTCACAAAGCTGCTGAGACAAACTTTTACTGAGGAACAGAGAGAAGTCTTGAGCTCAGAGGAAGGGGGCGGGGCTAGGGATGATGTCAGCATGCTCATTAACTATGCACACAGTGATTGGCTGATAGTCTGTCAGAGATTAACTCATAGAAATATTGTAGAGCATGATATTATGTTGTCATATTCTAATAATGATTTAAATATAAATGTTAATTTGCACATTCAGATAAATATTTAAAAATGCTTACACATTTTCCCGCTGCTGCAGAAAGCCTGCTATTATTCCACTTTAACACTGAAACACAGCTTTCACTATATTAGTGAAGACATCTGTGAATAGTGAGGAGATTCTGGACTTTACAAATATAAGCTGAGTCTGAAATCACTCACTCGTTCACTCGTTCACTAGTCCCTATATAGTGTGTGACAGTTGAGTGCACTAGAGGGAGCGGTTTCAGACAAAGCTCTAGTCAAAGCTGTAAACACACAGACATCTTCAGTGTTGTGTTGTTCTTGATGTTTCTCTCTTCTTGTGTTCAGATGCCTGTGTTCTCACACTGGATCCAAACACAGCACACACTCGACTCGTTCTGTCTGATGACAACAAGAAGATCACAGGTGTGAGAGATCATCAGCCGTTTCCTGATCATCCAGAGAGATTTGATGAGTATCCTCAGGTTCTGAGTGTTGAGAGTCTGACTGGACGCTGTTACTGGGAGACTGAATGGAGCGGATATGATGCTGTAATATCAGTGTCATATAAAGGAATCAACAGGAAAGGAGGGAGTGATGACTGTGAGTTTGGATACAATGACAAATCCTGGAGTCTGATCTGCTCTGATAACAGATTCTTTGTCCTTCACAATAATAATGAAACTGTTATTCCTGCTGTCCGTTCATCCTGTAAGAGAGTAGGAGTGTGTGTGGACGTGTCGGCCGGCTCTCTGTCCTTCTACAGCGTCTCTGACACACACACACTCACACACTTACACACATTCAACACCACATTCACTGAACCCCTCTACCCTGGATTTAGGGTTTATCCTGGTTCCTCCGTGTCTCTGTGTGATATTTAATGATAGAGAGACTCTTTCTGATGTTCACATGCACACAAACTCATCAAATCTCACATCACTACATTTCTATTCATTTTTAATTAGTTTTTCATCGTCATACAGAAGTTATGAATCTAGATCAGACTCTCATACTGTTCCGAATCTTTAATAAACAGAGTAATATGTGTGCTTTAATATTTCTATTGTAAACTGCTCATCAAATGTAATAAAAGTCCATGAGTGACTCATTTGATCCTGAACTGGTTTCTGAATCCTGATGTGAACTGATGACAGTATGAATAATCATGAATGTGATTGAGATCAGAGGCTGAATTGACTCTGAATGAATCCGTCTCCTGATCGTCTGCTTTATTTTTCTGTCTGCGCTGATTTAACACTCGATTCACTAAATGAATTGTGTCCAAACACTCACAGTATCGCTGCTGAACACAGTTGATCTGGCTCTAATTCAGTCTTTCAGGAGCTTCAGATTCAGCTGCTGATGCTGATGTAGAATATGATCATGCAGAATCAGGCTTTAATATGTGCTTTATAAGTGCTAATAAACGCTCAATATGATAGTAATGTGAGAGTAATAAGCAACATCTCGTGACATTTGATGTTTTAATATTTACCCTGTCTGAACTGGTAACTGGTACTTTCAATGTACACATAAATATATAACAAATGAATTAAAACATGATGCTTTATAAGTTGTGTACCATTAGGATAGACTCCCATGTGTTCACACTGAATTGTGAGTTGGTGTTAACATTATCGGATTGGTTTGGCTTGACATTGAATGTTCATATAATCTGCAAACACCATTGAGCTGTTAAACATTAGTAAAAATGATGTTATGTGACAATGCTCAGCAATAAAGTATCAGTGATATACTTTATAAAACCTTTTTATTAAACCAATAAAGCTACATAAATCTGAATGTGTCAGTTTTTCAGACCGTGTCTCTGTTTACGGTATTTAACACTCAATTCTATAATTTAGAAATGTTGATAATAATTACTTTCATGTGACTGATCGAGCTATTATAGGAAACAAGTATGAGCAACACAATTTGAAAAAACTGCTGACTACTCTTGTCTAACTCAGGTTCGGATTTATAGAACGGCTACAGGGTGTCCGGTCAGAACATTAGGTCTCACACCAGGAATGTACTTCAGGGTGATTTATTGTGCAAAGATGTGTGTGGTTCTGTAAATATAAAACAGTATACAAATATGAATAAATTAATAAATACACATTAACAGATCTTTACAGCAGTACTTAAATACTCATAAGTAACAGCATTGTAAATTATCTAAATATAATATATACAAATATGACTCAAAGTTCTATTAAATGATCGCACTACTGCACTGTGCGTCTAGCTCACGTGCCTAGCTCGTCCGGTGAACAAGCCCGAACATGTTCCCTGAGATGCGTCTTAAGTTATTTTTATAAATAGCCTAATAGGCAATAACATTAAATATTCTATCAAACAAAAAACACAGGCAAAATATAACATTTTGTCAACAAGAAAATGTGCAAATATAATAAACAATGTAAACATTTAGGCGGAATGCCGCGGCAGCGGTCATTAATCTCGCTTGTGAACTTATCATACGTTTAATTATGTAAATGTACTTACGATTAGTTGCACGCACACATATATCCACACAATCCTTAAACGGGCCACTTCTAACTAATTTAACTATAAAATATTAACTATAAACACATCAACACATCCAGCCTCTATAATGTCTTGGTTCTCACTCCGCGGAAAGATTAGGAACAGTCCAAATCACGAACACAGGCGGGAGGGTTCGTAAGAGTTCACTTTCAAGGGGTGGCCTTTTTTACACAATTATTTCTCTATGTCCAGATTTGACTAAATCTTACACTTCAACTTACACTTCAAATCAAAATAAAATAATACAACTTTGATAAAAAATGTCTTTAATGATGAATAAATTCTATCCAAATTAAAGTAACTAATTATGTGTGAACACACAGCCATGTTTAGTGAAGTGACATTCAGCCAAGTATGGTGACCCATACTCAGAATTTGTGCTCTGCATTTAACCCATCCGAAATGCACACACACAGAGCAGTGAACACACACACACTGTGAGCACACACCCGGAGCAGTGGTCATCATTTATGCTGCGGCGCCCGGGGAGCAGTTGGGGGTTCGATGCCTTGCTCAAGAGCACCTAAGTCGTGGTATTGAAGGTGGAGAGAGAGCTGTTCATGCACTACCCCCACCCACAATTCCGTCCGGCCCGAGACTAGAACTCACAACCCTTCGATTGGGAGTCCGACGCTCTAACCATTAGGCCACAACTTCCCTTCCTTTTAGATGTTGATATAAAGAGCTAAACAGCATCTAGCGCTTACATAACAGTATTTACAGATGATAAATGGTCAATAGGTTGTTTATGAGCTAGCATCACTAGCTAGCCGTCGATCGTTAGCATGATAGTGTGTACTTAGTGTTTAAATGTATAATTACATGTCTAGAGACTTCTGGGATTACAGGATCAGCATATAAAATGATGTTGTTAAGTGTTATTAAATATAATGAAGCTGTAAGAGAATGCTGCTGTCATTATTTATGGTGATTGCAGTTCTTTTATTTCTCAGTTTCTGATAAGAACGAGGCAGGAGAGGTTTCTGTGAGGGTCTCAAGAGGGTCCACATATATAGCACAAGGTTTCAGCAGAAGTTTTGGAGCTGGCTTCTCTTTATACAGAAGCTCTAAAGAAGGCTGTGTGCATGTAGTCCATGGTCAGGTGTTTGTATATCATCAGATGGACCAACAGAGAGGATGTTTCTCCAGGACACTGCTACTTCATTCAGACGCAGGTAGAGCATCATCTGCTTGTTCAGGTGCGAGCTGGGAGAAGGACTGGGAGCCTAATCAAGATCAACTGCTTAGTACTGGGTTTATTTAGTCAACCATTACTTCATCTGTCAAACCATCTTTAGTTTTAGTTAAAGTATGTGTTGGACAAGAGTCGGCCATCAGAAGAACTGATCATAAAGAAAGGCCAAATTGACCTGACAAGAGAAGACTTCTGGAGCCTGGGTTTAAGACAGTGCATGGATCTAATGTGTCTTCATTTACTGCACAAAAAAACTCATTCCTAGATAATGCATAATGTTACACACAGCAGCTTGGACAGGGATGTGATCGTTCTGTAATTCATTTCTGCCTCAAGATTGTGGAAGAAGCTGCTTTATATACTATTATATATTCTTCTAGAAGTTTTCTTTTGGATGTATGCATGTTTAATAGCTTATGTTCTCTCCGTAAGGGACAAATATTAACATTGTGGACCTCTATACTGTTCCCAGCTGGAAAGACAAAAATGTACATTGTAGACACAGAAGTATGTTATTTTTTTGCATATTATTTTGTCACAATACTATTAGTGAAGCGTGAGCGTCGAGGATATGGTACTGTTTCCAGCTTGGAGCAGCAGGAGGATGAATCTGATCACCATCTGCTCTGTGTTCAGTTTCTGTTCATCTTTCTAGTTCTAATATTTCCAAATTCAACAGGTAGGGTTAGTGAGTTTGATTTCCGTGGATATTAACAAACCCATTGATTGCAGGTTTTGTTTGTAGAGGGAAATACTTTTTCTTGATTCTATTGGCCCCGATGGTTTTGGAGATGAGATCTACAGAACCATATTTAGGTTGAGACCAAAGGAAATTAATTTACTGGCCTTGTTCCAGACGTGATATTTGGTTATAATTTCCAGAAGGAGCCTTGTTCTCAGACTTCAAGTTCATCAGAGTCTGGTTCTCAGCTACAGAACTGATCATGTAATTACACATTATGTGTTTTGTGTTTTCTTTGGAATGACAGACACATTGAACCTTCATTGACCAAAGATCCTGGACTGAAACAGGAAGAGACCTTGAGCTGTGATATATTTACGGTAGGAGATTTTAAAAAAACTGTTCATGGAACATGATCTTTATTTAATATCCTAATGATTCTTGTCATAAAAGAGAAATGTATTGTGACCCATACAATGTACTGTTGTCTATTTCTACAAATATTCCTGTGCTACTGAAGACTGCTTCTGTGCTGCAGCGACACAGATGTGGATTTGTTTTATCTGACAAAAACATACAACATCATATATATTTGATTTATTTTTATTACAACCACAGAAACTTTCCACTCAATTTTTTGTGAGCGTGTTTCCAATTCAAGTCTGACAAAAGTCATAAAGTCTCAAACCATAATGATCAATGCTTGGTTTTAAAAAGTGAATTAAAGTAATTTCGGGGTTGAGATGATGCTAAATGGTTGAGGATATGTATGTATATGTGTTTAAACAAGCCAGCGGTTGTTTTTAATGCACATTTCCTTTCCCAGAGTTTTCCTCAACAGTGTTCAGGGAATTCCTGTGTCATCTTGATGCTGATGGTGAGAGTGTTGCATTCGTCAAAGCTGTTAAATAATCAAATCAAAGTGTGTTTCAGCAGCTGTACACCATGCTCACTAACATTGACAGAGGTAAACTAGATTGACCCCAAACTCTAGCAGACGAGTGTAATGTGTCTAGTTTTGTGTTGGGACTCTTTTAGGAGGAGCTGCAGTGATTCAGTTCAGTTGATGAGAGCTTTAGTCTTGAAGACGAGGACAGACTCTACAGATACAGCTTCAGGAACTCGCCTCTATTCAGTCACTGTTGGAGAAGTCCTACTAGAAAGATCTTCTACCAATCCTCAATCAGCTCTTATTGTAGGAGACCAGGGAGAGAGGGAATGAATTTAGGAATAAATCATTTGAGAAAAGATCGATTTGTGTTTCTTAGATGCAGACATTGGAGTTACTCTAGTTCTTTTCTTCTGATGATAAAAATGATATCCGTCGACTGAGAGTGTATTAAAGAAGCTTGTGAATCAGACATAACCTTGCAAGAACTTGAAGCAGCTGTTAAACAGAGTAAACCTGGTAAATCACCAGGCCCTGATGTTTTCACCACATCTTTACACTTTTATTGGGATGGAATTAATTGGGATGAACTAACATCTATTTTGTTGGAAGCTTTGTGTATAAAGTGTATAAAGAATAACCAACTTTCACCAACTATGAAACAAGGTCTTATCATTCTGTTACCAAAAAATGATCTTTGGTAGAATCTTATTAACGTCATTTCTAGATTCATCTATCCATGTTCTTCTTAAGATCAGTGTCTATTAAAAAGATAAAGGTGATAAATAAGTTAAATGTTGATTTCATTATATATGGAAGAGTGAAATGATTAAAAATTATGAAGCGGGTGGTGTTAAAACAGTTGATTTTGATATAATGAATGGATCATCAATCTTAAGTGTTTCCAGTCTTTCATAAATAATGAATCTTCATTTTGGTTTGAGATTTCTACAGCTACATTCATCAAATGTGCTGCTATTAGTTTTTTATTCCAATGTGATTTTGAATTGTCTAAACTCCTCATAAAACTTTCTACTTTTCATCAAGTACCATTATATTGGAAACTGATTTTTAAAGATAATTTTAGCACACATAACATCTATCTGGAATAACGGATATATTTTGGTGAATAGAAACTCTGTTCATCGATGAGTGCTGGAAGATAGACACACTCACATGTTATGACCACTCAGGAATATATTGAGTTATGATGAGATTAGTGATAAATATAATGTGAGTAGCTCCTCTAAATGATTAAATTAGTCAAGGAACAAGTCGAATATTCAACCATACTTCCACAAATACCTGATCTGATGATAGAAATGTTATTGTTACGACCCTCTTAAAATGGTCTAGGGGTAAAAGGAGTAACATTCAAAATTTTTGTGGTAAACCTGTAAAACTGATGGAGGCAGCAAGAGACAATGCAGAGACACTGGTTGCCAACAAATGTGATTTATTGTACAACGTGAAAATCCAAATAACTACCAAAAAGAATATAAATCATTAAAGAGACAACCAATATATACAAATATTTACAACTCAGAAAACAAACAAAAAAACACAAATCAACCCAAGAGAAAGAGGACGCTAGTGACGCCAAAAGAAAGAAAGAAACAAAACAAAAATCACTTCTAACTTATTTTAAACCTCTAACCTAACTAAAGAAAAAGAAAGCAAATCTTCAGCGCCAGGCGCCATAAACTTCCCTATTCTCAACTAATAAAAAACCAAACATACAGAGGGCGTTCACCTCTTACCTAGGGTGTCTAAACAGATTGAGTTACCTAAATGTTGCACAATGGAAGTCGCACGACAGCTTTCCTATCCACCTTCTTCTTGGGTAAGGAGTAAACGTCTTAGAGCCTAAGCTCAGCAAAGCTCAAAGAGCAACGCCATCCAAGTCACAAGGTGACAAAAACAAACAAAATGGCAAATCAAAAAGAGACAATGTTCAAAAGATATATGGTTAAAAAAAACTAAGTGAAATTTGGCATAAACAAAGAAACAAAAAATCAAATCAAGAAACAAGTAACATAACAGCAAAACCCCAGGAAAGCAAAAAGGTCTCCAGTTCACTTCCTTGCACGTCCTTTTATCTGATGGTGGAAACTTTTACTGGCACTGGATAGGTCGGTGTCACATTGATTAATGAAAACGGACAGCTTCCAGAGCCAATCAGCAGACAAGGGAGGCGCCTAAGAGATTGACAGCCAAGGAGGGAAAGAGCGAGAGAGAGAGCAGGCACTCACAGGAATTTATGGATGTAACACTCCCACTCTTAAGAACCAGAGTATGTGAGCGGAGCGGAGCGTGGAGTGGAGCGGTCTGATTTTGACAGGAGCGAGGAGCGGATTTTTTAAAAGTTCATGCCAACGGTCCGTAATATAACTGCATATATAACTGCAATATATTCTGCAAGTATTCACGTTAAACATATTTAACTATAGCTTGATACAGATGGATCTCTCAAATCAGAAGGTTACAATGACGACAATAGCCGAGCGGGAAGTTATAGGTTAGCTCTGAAGGAGTTTGTCTGTTCCTTTTACTGAATATTTTCGGGTTGAAGCATGATTTAAACCATTACAGCACATTCACACGCAATCGCTTTCGCAATAATGCATTCAAAGAAATGTAATCTTACAGTGATAATTCATCTGCATCTGATTTTGAATGAGCAGAAATCTGTAAGAAATGCATTGATCTGTAGATAAAATAATGTACTGTTATTTTCATCACAAACAAAATTTGCACAGCAGAATACAGTAATTATATAAAATTCTGACATCCATGTTATTAGTTTGGCATGTGGTAGAAAAAAAAAAAAAAAAGTTTGCACACAATAGCCTAAGCCACTTTGAAACTCTCCTGTTATTTTTTTATTTTTTATTTTTAATATAGGCTACGTTATGAACATAACATTTCAAACATACTGAAATACTTTAGCCATGGAGCAAAGGCGGAGCGGTGTTTCTGGTATCACTGAGCGCGGAGTGGAGCGGGAGCGGGAAATTGTGAACCCGGAGCGGAGCTGGAGTGGAGTGATTATTAAATGCTCTGAGCGCAGAGGGGAAATTGTTGCCACTCCACTCCGCTCACATACTCTGTTAAGAACAAACTCGTTTGTAAAAAAAATAAAACACCAAACCAAACTATGCTCTTGAGAGAGCATCAGCTAAGACATTCTCTGAACCCTTCTTATGTCTGATTTCTAAATTGTAGCTCTGGACAATAAGAGCCCAGCGCATTAAACGCTGATTGTGGTTGCACATTCGAGTTAAAAACACAAGAGGATTGTGATCTGTATAAACCACAATCGGAAGACTATTGAAACCAAGGTAGACTTCAAAGTGTTGTAACGCAAACAATAAAGCAAGAGCTTCTTTTTCAATTGTGGAGTAATTCAGCTGATGTTTATTAAACTTACGAGAATAATAACTAATAGGATGTTCTATCCCATTCTCATCCTCCTGAATAAGAACGGCACCAGCACCCACGGCGCTCGCATCAACCTCCAATTTAAAAACACAAGTACAATCAGGTGTCATTAAAACAGGTGCATTACACATCAAAATTTTGACTGAATCAAAAGCATGCTGACTCTCAGCAGACCACTCATAAGTTTTAGAAGGGCTGAGTAGTGAAGTAAGAGGACTCACGATCGTAGAGAAATTCTTGCAGAAGCTACGATAATAGCCTGCCATACCCAAGAACCGCCGCAACTCTCTACTGGTAGTAGGAACCGGAAATTCCATTATTGCCGTGACCTTGGCCTCTACTGGTCGTACTTGGCCTTGACCAACCTCCTTACAGGTAAGTGACTGTTGCTTTGCCAAATTCACATTTTGCTAGGTTAAGAGTTAAATTTGCTTTAACCAATCATTCAAATACTGTTCTTAACAGTCCAATATGTTCGGTCCAACTCAACGAATACAGCACCAGATCATCAAGATACGCATTGCAATTTGGTACATCACGTAAAACTATATCAACGAGGCGCTGGAATGTTGCTGGGGCATTTCTAAGCCCGAAAGCCATCGCTGTATACTGAAGGAAGTTATCTGGGGTTACAAAGGCTGAAATCTCTGAAGCTTGTTGGGTGAGTGGAACTTGCCAATATCCTTTCAGCATATCAAGCTTTGTAACGAAACATGCAGAACCGATGTTATCTATACAATCCTCCATTCGAGGTAACGGGTAACTGTCTGGCACAGTCACAGCATTTACCTTACGGTAATCAGTGCAGAATCTGAAGGTGCCATCAGGTTTGGGAACAAGCAGGCACAGAGAGCTCCAGGGACTGCAACTGGGCTTGGCTAAATCGTTTTTCGTTTTCGATCAGGTGTGTACAACATGTAATCAGTTTCACTCATTCTCTTTTTCACAACATAAGGACCAAAGAAGCGAGCAGACAAAGATGATCCTGGGACAGGTAACAGCACAAGCACTTTATCACCCGGTTGAAATGATCGCACTACCGCTTGCTTATCGTATTTACTCTTCATGTCTTTCTGAGCATTAGCAAGCGATTCTCTAGCTAGTGACCAAGCAGTATGAAGACTCTCGAAACGTGCATTCAAAATCCAACACATTAGTGTTTGAACTCAACTTGGGCTCTAAAATATGTTCTTTAAGAATTTTGAGTGGACCTCTAACTTGGTGCCCGAACACAAGTTCGGCTGGGCTAAAACCAAGAGATTCTTGACTGGTCTCTCTGACAGCAAATAAAACTAAGGGAACCCCCTCATCCCAGTCTTTTCCAGTGCCCTGGCAATATTTCTTAAGCATTGATTTAAGAGTTTGGTGAAAACGCTCAAGTGCACCCTGACTCTGCGGATGGTATACACTTGAGACTCTGTGAGAGAGGAATGGACCAACGCAGTCTACCATCACATGTTCAAACGGTTCTCCAATCGCAGGTATAGGACACAAAGGAGCAGGTGGAATTCTCTGATTCCGTTTCCCGACAATCTGACAGGTATGACAAGTACGGCAATAATGAGTGACATCTTTTTTTAATCCTGGCCAAAAGAAATGGCTCAAAATCCTATTATAGGTCTTCGTAACTCCTAAATGACCAGCAAGCTGGTGATCATGAGCCAAGCACAAGACATGTTGACGATAGGAAAAGGGGACAACAATTTGATAAACAACATTCCAGTCTGAATTATTGTCAACATGAGAACACCATTTTCTCATCAATAAGTCATTGTCAATAAAATAAGCAAATTTATTTTCCTTAGCTCCATCAAGGGAGAGAGCAGAATTAAAAGAAGTCACAAGAGTTTTATCCTCCTTCTGCACAGCAATAATTCTCTCACGTGACACTGGTAATTTGAGTAAATCTGCGTCAGACACAACTACACCTTTATTCTCAGTCTTTGAACCATTTTTCTTTTCAAGATTCATATCCAGTGATGAGTCACCTGACAACAGTGGAAACATGAAGGAATTAGACAGATCAACTACATCACCTACTCTGCGCGACTGAGCACGTGTGACAGCACAGGCTGGAAAAACAGGGTAAGTTTCAGGCAGTACCTCGAACTCACAAAATACATTTGGTTAATCAACAACTTCAATAACAGGCATTACTTTTCCTCCTGCCAGGTCATTTCCAAGGATAAACTCAACACCCTTCACAGGAAGTGAAGGACACACAGCAACTCTTACGAAAACAGTACACAACTCGCTTTGTAAGTGCAAACGATGAAGCGGGAATTTCACACAACCTATCTCAATGCCCTGAACAATCACGCTAGAACCACAAAAAGTGTTGTCAGACAGCTGTAATTTACCTTCCAAAATAAATGATTGCATGGCACCAGTGTCCCTGAGTATTCTTACTTCTTTCTGGTCCTCTCTTATCCCACTCAGTGATATTAACCCTTTTGACACAAAGGGCCGATAACTCATCAATTCTTTCCTCAGAATGCACAGCGACTACATATTTAAGAGCTTTCACAAACCCCACGCTCTTTGGTTGTGGTTGCTGCTTGTGCTTCAATGCCAAGCAATCTGCGATCACGTGCCCTTTTTTGTGACAGTAAAAACATTCACGCTCTTTATTATGAGGGGGACTAAATCTGGAACGTGATGCTTGAGATTGCGAACTGTCAATCTGTAACTTTTCAGGACGTGCAGAGGCAAATACATTCTTGTGGGTTAAAATAAACTCATCTGCAAGTACCGCTGCGTGTGACAAAGTAGTCACCTTCTGTTCACTAAGGTATACTACTATGCGTTCAGATAAGCATCCCTTAAATTCCTCTAGCAATGTCAACTCTCTTAAGGAGTCAAAATCACTCACTTTACTGGCAGCGCACCATTTATCAAACAACACTCCCTTCTCCCTAGCAAATTCCACAAATGTTTGTGGAGGACTCTTTTTGTGTTTCCTAAAACGTTGACTATAAGTGTAATGGCGATCGTACCACAAAAAAAAAACATTTGAGGGAATTTGAAGTCGTCTCCAACGCGTAATGGTGCAAGAAATCAGGTCTCCCATGGCACTCGATTAAAACTTTATTCAATGAAGAATATAATTACTTACAAACACTGCTGCTTGCATTACTGATGTCAATTGAGCTCATCCATATACAACATTAAACATAGTGCCAATAGCTGAACATGATCAAACCACACCTGCACGCATGCACGGTTGAAAAACTATGTGGCTTCTCCTGATCGTCATTCCTCTGGCTCACCTGTGTCTTAATCATATAGCCTCCACAACTAGCATAATGCCATGCCTATGCCCCCTAGTGTGCAGGTGGAAGAACGTCACCCCCATGCAACTTACCACCAACAAAAAACATAACACATCAGAATTGGCTACAACAATAAGCTTCCGGAACCAACTCATATGCTCGCAGGATAGCAAACTTCACAGACTCATATTTCAGACTCTCTTCTAACGATAATGTATAACAAACCTCTTTCGCTTTACCAAACAATCTACATTGTAAAAGCAGAGACCAAACCTCCTTAGGCCAATGAAGAGAAATTGTGATGCGTTCAAATGCACTGAAGTATCTACCTCTGTTTCTCTAAATTGAGGAACAAGTGCAATGTGTTTACCCACATCAAAAGCATCTGGGGCTAAACAAACCCGCGGAGGAGTAGAAGAGACTTGAGCGGGGACTGGCTGTACAGCTGAGCCGGTAGCAACATTTGATGCACCTAGCTCAAGCTGCCTCAGCTTCACCTGCGTCTCAGCCTCAATTTCCAGCTTGCGCACTTCCAACTGCAAATTCAGTTCTGCTTGGCGTACCTGGGCTCTCTTGCGCTTCATAATTCAAACGGGCAAGGCGGACCTTCAGTCGCGATCCATCCCGTGAATCAACAGAACTGGGTGAAAACGGCTCAAACGGTGGTAAGCCGGCCTTGGCTTTGACCTCTACCTCCACGTCAGCATCAGCTCCACCACTACGCTCGTCCTCCTCCCCAGAACTGAATTGCGCCAGAGCCACGCAATCCACGTTAACATCTCCCCCCGTTTCACTGCCCCCAACGTTTGACATAGGCAACACCTGCAACTCATTCAAACACAAGATCAGTGTTTGTTTTATTTATTCTTTAAGAGACTGTTTACTTACGACAATCTGAAAATGGTCTGCAATCTGCAATAAATCCTGCTTCCTGCATGAGTTAATTTGCTGTACAGATGGACTGATAACAAAATCTTGCAACTTAAACACTTCCATAATTAATAACCAACCAATAAGAATTACACTACTACACCACATGAGAAAATCCTATACGGTCACAGTACAAACAATGCAATGTCCATTTCTTTGCCACCAACACATTTACAAAGTTACCACAATTAACATACTCTTTTGGGATTAATTGATCCTGGATGAGCCCCCATTAAATGTTACGACCCTCTTAAAATGGTCTAGGGGTAAAAGGAGTAACATTCAAAAATTTTGTGGTAAACTTGTAAAACTGGTGGAGGCAGCAAGAGACAATGCAGATACACTGGTTGCCAACAAATGTGATTTATTGTACAATGTGAAAATCCAAATAACTACCAAAAAGAATATAAATCATTAAAGAGACAACCAATATATACAAATATTTACAACTCAGAAAACAAACAAAAACACAAATCAACCCAAGAGAAAGAGGACGCTAGTGACACCAAAAGAAAGAAAGAAACAAAACAAAATCACTTCTAACTTATTTTAAACCTCTAACCTAACTAAAGAAAAAGAAAGCAAATCTTCAGTGCCAGGCGCCATAAACTTCCCTATTCTCAACTAATAAAAAACCAAACATACAGAGGGTGGCATTCACCTCTTACCTAGGGTGTCTAAACAGATTGAGTTACCTAAATGTTGCTCAATGGAAGTCGCACGACAGCTTTCCTATCCAACTTCCTCTTGGGTAAGGAGTAAACGTCTTAGAGCCTAAGCTCAGCAAAGCTCAAAGAGCAACGCCATCCAAGTCACAAGGTGACAAAAACAAACAAAATGGCAAATCAAAAAGAGACAATGTTCAAAAGATAAATGGTTAAAACAAACTAAGTGAAATTTGGCATAAACAAAGAAACAAAAATCAAATCAAGAAACAAGTAACATAACAGCAAAACATCAGGAAAGCAAAAAGGTCTCCAGTTCACTTCCTTGCACGTCCTGTTATCTGATGGTGGAAACTTTTACTGGCACTGGATAGGTCGGTGTCACATTGATTAATGAAGACGGACAGCTTCCAGAGCCAATCAGCAGACAAGGGAGGCGCCTAAGAGATTGACAGCCAAGGAGGGAAAGAGCGAGAGAGAGAGCAGGCACTCACAGGAATTTATGGATGTAACAGTTATCTTTGCTGATATAAAGTGTTTTAACATATTTTTGAGGAGTTGTCTATTATAATGTTGTTTTCCAGGACCAGTAAAGAGATCTTATATAGTTTCTCATTACGATTCAAAAGAGAGCCTGTCAAGCCTAAATGTAAAGTAAATTATGAATCATGTTTATCCTGCAAAAGAATTGTTAAGAGTCACATTTAATGCGGTTTGGAGATAGAAAGAGTTGAAGAGCTGTGTTTTCAGAGTAATTTGGCTCAAATCTTCAGGAATGATGATCTGTTGATACACAAAGATGATCTGTAAGACTGATCCTCTCATGGGAAAGAGTTACGATTGCTTTGTCATTTAAGGATAAAACCATAGCCTTTGTGATAAATATATGTTTTTCATAACTCCTCCATGAATAGTTGTTTAAAGAGGAGTTTGTGATGTATTTGTAGACGTTAAAAGGAACGAAAAAAGTCCCAAAGCAAGATTTTTGTGTTCTTCATTAGAGGACTTTGGTTTCTTGATGTGAAAATCTGTTACTGTGAAAACATTACATTACATTCATATTAATATTATTATCATTAGTAATGAAGAGAATCCTGCACAGCTCTGATTGAACAACAGTGATGCTCACACACAGAACATTGTTGAGAGAGCCTTCAGATGATGAAGAGCAGCTGTGCTCCATCTTCTTCTTGTTCTTGTTCTTCTTCTTGTTGTTGTTGTTCTTCTTCTTCTTCTTCTTCTTCTTCTTCTTCTTCTTCTTCTTCTTCTTCTTCTTCTTCTTCTTCTTCTTCTTCTTCTTTGGGGAAGTCGTGGCCTAATGGTTAAAGGGTTGGACTCCCAATCAAAGGGTTGTGGGTTCTAGTCTCGGGCCGGACGGAATTGTGGGTGGGGGGAGTGCATGTACAGTTCTCTCTCCACCTTCAATACCACGACTTAGGTGCCCTTGAGCAAGGCATCGAACCCCCAACTGCTCCCCGGGCGCCGCAGCATAAATGGCTGCCCACTGCTCCGGGTGTGTGCTCACAGTGTGTGTTCACTGCTCTGTGTGTGTGCATTTCGGATGGGTTAAATGCAGAGCACAAATTCTGAGTATGGGTCACCATACTGGGCTGAATGTCACTTCACTTCACTTCACTTCAAGCTCCTGGATTTGAGTCCTGTCTTTGTGCAGATGTTGCTCTTCTGAATGAGGACATTGTTGATCCAGAAGTTGTGGAGGATGATGAGGATGATCCTCTAGAAACACAGAAGTCAGCACAGGAGAGATGTGTCACAGCAGACAACAGTGTGCAGCTCTTCAAGAGCAGGATTATCTGTAGACAACTGAACCGCTTCAGACTCAGATCACTTCATCTTCTCCTAGTGCTATTGTTTCAGCTTCTGGAAGACTGACACATCAACATACACATATATCAGTGAACAACTGACAGAAGAGCTACTGGAAATACCTGGACATTAATATTAGAAGAAATGAGTGAAGATCCTAACATGAATAGATGTGAAGAGTGTGTGTAGTTCAGATGAATGTTGATTTCTATTCTTCTTTGATTGCAGCATGATGATTTGAGTGAAGAAGTCTTCATCAGTGGATGAGAACAAGTGTGTGTTCATCAGTCTCTGTGACATCAGAACACCATTCACACATTACTGAGGATTTATGATCAAACTGAGACACTTATTAACAACAGTTTGACAGCAGAGTTATCCAACAAGCTTCCAACAAGAAGATATTGTGTTGTAAAAAGCAGGATCTAATGATATAGTTGTCAGGCTTTAAAGCTGACAGAGGTATGTTGAGGTTAGAGACAGACAGAAAGTGTGGATGTAGAAACACTGCTTGTGAACAGCACATGCACACCTGAGGAACGGCCCTATAGTAAGAGCCTTCAACTCTTTTAATGGAAGAGCAATTCTGGATCTTCAGAGAAAGTCTGGAAACCCTAATAAAGTCCCATCATTATTCAATCACTGACTCACTGAGAACAACCCATTACTAAACCAACGCTGACAAAATAAAGACTTATTTCTACACTAATATTGGCTTTATTCCAGATCAGAAAACTGTGTTTCTGTGTAAGACTCCAGGAGCAAGAACTTGTTGGTCAAATTTAGAAAGTTTGATCGGAAGTTTTTCAGTTTTATAATTACACATCAAGAGAAATTATAAGACACCCAATTTAGAGAAAATAAACCCCGGAATTATATTCAGACAGATGAAGAATTGTGAAGATATTGTCTTAACCAATTTATTTTAAAGTTACTGTTTAGAGCTAAACTCAACTCAGTTTAGAGCGTCTTGGTGGTATGAGTTTAGAAAGACTGATGTTTTAATATAATGAATGTTATTTCTCCACAGAATGTAGTTTCCAGGTTTGTTTGTGAACAGAGATGGATTGAGCAGACGATAATCGAGAGATATCTTCAGCTTTAGTGAACACAACTCTGTCTTTGAGTCAGAAATCTCTCTGAAACCAATGATTCAACATCTTGAGTGTATTTCAGTAATCTGAAGAAAACATATATGAGTGACAGCATGAATCCTATTGTTAACTATACTTACATCTGTAATTTAAACCATTATTAAACAGCATTGCACATGTTCATATTGATAAGAGCCTCCTACCTTCAGTAATGTCCAGCTGGTCAGTATTTCAGTCTCTTTGTGATAAGGACAGGGTCAGTGAGGGGACGAGAAGAGACACAGTTGTGAACACCTTAGTGACATCCATAAGCAGCAGAAAGAACTTGCGCTCAGAGAAAAAGGAAGTGAAGTTGAAAAGGGAGGATGGTATGTCAACTCTAGATGTGGATTTTACAATGTCAGAGCTCAACATAGCTCTGCTAAGCACTGGGTATACAGCACCTGGGCAAGATCAATTATGTTCTGACAGTTACCAGTAGAATCATTAGAGTTAGTATAAAGACTCTTTAATAAAATCTGGAGGGATGGAATAGTACCTTAAAGTTGGAAAAGTGCAGTAATATTACCATTTAACAAGCCTGGTAAGAATCCAGCTAATCCTGATAACTATAGGCCCATAGCTTTGACATCTCACTTATGCAAATGGATGGAGAGGATAATAGTTCGCAGATTATCACATATATTGGAACCGAGAGGAATACTGACCAACATACAAAGTGGATTTCGAAAAGGACGCTCCACAACAGATGCTCTAGTTAGAGTAAGTAATGATGTGGATAAGGCACTGAGAATGAAAGAACTAATGACAATAGTATATTTTGATATAGAAAAGGCATATGATACCATGTGGAGGGAAGGACTGCTTATTAAACTAAGTAGTATGGGTATTGGAGGAAGGTTATATAATTGGATCATGGATTTCTTAACAGGTAGGAAAATTCAAGTTAAGGTTGGATCAGAGGTGTCTATAAAATTTGATGTAGACAACGGTATTCCCCAGGGGAGTGTAATTAGCCCGATACTATTTAACATAATGATAAATGGATGCATCAGATCAGCACTATATGCCGATGATGGAAGGAATGTGTCATATGTATTAGGTAATATAAGGAAAGCAATTAGGGAAGTAGAAATGTGGTCATATAAGTGGGGATTCAAGATGTCGACAAGAAAATCTTGTTATATGATGTTTACAAAGAAGCGCAAGTGCCATGATGAAAGGTTAACATTATATGAGCAGCCAATGGTGAACGTAAATGAATTTAAGTACTTGGAACTATTGTTTGATAGTAGGTCTCCATGGAAAACACATATAAAGCACTTGGAAACTAAAAGCAAAAAAGCTTTAAACCTCCTGAGAGCTGTGGCTGGATGTGACTGGGGTGCAGACAAGCAGTCATTAATTAATATCTATAGGGCTTGCATGAGGTCATCAATAGACTATGGTTGTGTAGTTTATGGAGCAGCGTCAAAAACAATATTGGGAAAAATTTATAGATTACAATATAGAGCATTACGTGTATGCATCAAAGCTGTTAAGACAACCCTCATTAATGCTATACTCATAGAAGCAGGAGAGATGCCACTGGAGTTAAGAAGAGAGAAACTGACAATGGCATATTGGATCAGATTAAAAGGAAGTGGGAAAGAAAACCCAGCAAAAGAAACGATACAGGAATGTTGTGAGTATTCCAAGTTTCAGGGGCTTGGGTTTGGATGGACGAGGGAAATGAGAGTGAGGGAATATGAAATGGAAACCTTAGATTTCACCATGGTCAATTCAGTGAGTAGTATTCCACCATGGCTGTTCCCAGAAGTAAAGGTTGATATTAATATATTGGAAGAGAAAAGAGAATGGAGGAAGTGGGAATTAAAACAAGCATTTACATAAGAAACAGTTATTATAATTATAAAAAAAAAATATACACGGACGGATCCAAGAACAAACAGGATTGTGTGGGAGTTGGAATACATATCCCAGAATTTAAAATAAATCTCTCCAAAAGACTGTCTGGTCGATTTTCTGTATATACATCAGGGTGGCATAGAAGTACAGTTTTGCTGGGTGCCAGCACATGATGGGGTTAAAGGGAACGAGAAAGCAGATAAACTGGCTAAAGAGGGGCTGCTATAGGAAATAATAATTACAATTCCACTAGGAAAAGGTGAAGGTAAAGCATTGGTTAAGAAGAAAGGACTTGAAATATATAAGAAATGGTGTGAGGAAGACAGGAAAGGTAGGAGATATTATAAAATACAAAAAACTGTCAGTATAAAGAATTACATGGAAAAGACCAGGAGAGAGGAAATTGTAATGACAAGATTAAGAGTGGATCACAAAGGGCTGAATGGCACATTATTTTTTAATGGGGAAAAGGAATAGAGAGAGCTGTGAAAACTGTGGGGTTAAAGAAAATGTTGAACACGTAATATTGTACTGTAAATTGAATGAGGTGGAAAGACGGGTGTTTAAAGATAAGGTTCAAGAGACAGGGCAGGAGTGGAATCTAGTAGGGATACTGGGACTAGAATGAGAGGGAGACGAAACAAGAATCACCAGGAAGGAACTAATTACATTTTTAAAAGACTCGGGGTTGTGGAATAGAATATGAAATTGTAAAATTACATGATTATACATACTCCAGTACAGTAGGCGGCGGTATGCACCTTATAAAAGAAGAAGAAGAAGAAAGAAGAAGAAGAAGATGAATGAGTATTGAAACCGAAAGTAAACTGGAGAGAAAACACGTGTTCTGAAGAGTTAAACTCCTTCTGTTCAGATCTCAGAGTTGACGGTAAGTTGAGTTGTCAGCTTCTAATATCATGTATTATTGTAGAATGTCGCTCTCGTGTTAAACTCTTCACACTTTAACAGAGATTTGAGGGAGTTTTTGTAACAGTTTAAAATGATGTGAAGACAATCAGGAAGAAGAAAATGTTTCTGTGTTGGGATGAAGATCGCAATGAAGCTATAAGAAATAAAAGAAAAGCGTTTAGGGAACTGAAAAGAAACTGTAATCAATCGTAAAGAGGCTCAAGCTGTGGAGGTCAGAAAGACTGAAAGAAATGTTTGGAGATCATTCTGTAATGAAAAAGGTAGAAGTCCTCCTGTAAAAGACATGTTGATCTGAAATCAATATCTGTTATGGTTGAATCGCAGGACCGGAGACCAGTTAGTCATGAAAATAAAGAAAACTCTTTGAATGAGAGAGAAGGTGTGTCCAAAAACTTTTGGTCAGAGGTCAGATGTCAGATTCTGTCGATGGTCGTGAGGTCAGATTCTGCCGATGGTCGTGAGGTCAGAGGTCAGATTCTGTCGATGGTCTTAAGGTCAGAGGTCAGAATCTGCTGCAGATCCTCATTCTCTTGAATCTGATTGTGTGTGCGGTGTTAAACTGTGTTTCACTGCAATCTCTGGAATAATAAACACAGTGTTGTGTGTCATTTGTCTCTTGTGTTTCTATAAGCAGGTCTGAAGTTATTATGGAGAACAGAGAGAGTCAGAGATCTTCATCTCCAGATCACAGCTGTGTGTCTCTGAAGAGTGACTGGTCCATGGGTGATTGTCCTAAATTCAGTGCTGATCCAGTGACCTCTGACCCCAGGTGAGACACTGTCCTGTACTGGACACTATAGACTGACTCCTACAACATCATACATCATCTGAACTAATTGTGTTGTGTTAATTACTGTGTGAAGATGTATATGAATAATTATATTTTAGAGTCAGCAGGAGGAAGAGGAAGAGATCTTCATCTCCAGATCACAGCTGTGTGTCTCTGAAGAGTGATGCATCCATGGGAATTCCTCCTGAACTCAGTGCTGATCCAGTGACCTCTGACCCCAGGTGAGGATAAACGTCTAGTGCACACTTCACTGTTCACACACATCTAGTGTTTGCTGCAGATGAGAGTAAAATGCTCGCTCTGAGTCCTGACAGAGAGATGAGTTTTAGATGAGAGATGATTTTATTCCTGATTTCACCTCAAATCTGTGGACAAAAGTTCAGTGCTGGAAAATGAATTTGATCTCAATGTCCAGATAAAAGAAGTTCACTGTCAAACAGATTTAGCTTTGAGTTTTTATATAAAGCTATTTGTAAAAACCTGTTCTCTGTTGTTTCAGCCGTGTGTATAGAGACGATCAGATACGAGCCCAGGATCCTCCTCAAGCAGTGAATGATGAACTACAGAGAGTCAAAGAGCAGCACAAAACCAGCATGAAGAACAAGTATGAGAGATTATTTGAGGGACTGAAACTCCAGGAGAATGAAAGCCTCCTGAACAGCATCTACACACAGCTCTACATCATAGAGGGAGAGAGAGAAGGAGTGAATGAAGAACATGAGGTTTTACAGATGGAGAAAACAGCCAGAACACAACCCTCACAAGACACTCCAATCTACTGCAATCACATCTTTAAAGCCTCCGCTGAAGCAGGATCTGAGGAGAAAGAGCAGATCAAGACTGTTCTTACTAAAGGCATCGCTGGAATCGGAAAAACCGTCTCTGTGCAGAAGTTCATTCTGGACTGGGCCGAGGGAAAAGCTAATCAGGATGTAGATTTCATGTTTGTGCTTCCATTTCGAGAGCTGAACTTGATCAGAGATCATCAGTACAGTCTTCACAGACTTCTGCTGGACTTTCATCCTGAACTTCAAGATCTGGACTCACAGATTTATGAGGAGTGTAAAGTTGTGTTCATCTTTGATGGTCTGGATGAAAGCAGAATCACACTGATGTTTTCAGACGCTCAGAAAGTTTGTGATGTGACTGAGACTTCATCAGTGGCTGTGTTGATGTCAAAGCTGATGAAAGGAGAGCTGCTTCCCTCTGCTCTCATCTGGATCACCTCCAGACCAGCAGCAGCCAATCAGATCCCCTCCAAATACATCCACCGTCTGACAGAGATTCAGGGATTCACTGAGCCTCAGAAGGAGGAATATTTCAGGAAGAGAATCAGTGATGAGCATCAAGCCAGCAGAATCATCTCACACATCAGAAGAGCAAGAAGCCTCCACATCATGTGCCACATCCCCGTCTTCTGCTGGATCTCATCCACTGTGCTTCAGAAGCTCCTGGAAGAAGATCTGAGTGCAGAAATCCCTCAAACTCTGACTGAAATGTACATCCACTTCCTGCTGATTCAGATCAACATGAGGAAGCAGAAGTATGAAGAGAGAGATCCAGAGAAACTCCTGCCGTCCAACAGAGAAGTGATTGTGAAACTTGCTGAAGTGGCTTTCAAACAGCTGATGAAGGGCAATGTGATGTTCTATGAGGAGGACCTGATTGAGAGCAGCATAGACGTCACTGACGCCTCGGTGTATTCTGGGATTTGCACTGAGATCTTTAAGCAGGAATCTGTGATTCATCAGAGGAAAGTCTACAGCTTCATTCATCTGAGCGTTCAGGAGTTTCTCGCTGCTTTCTATCTGCTTTACTGCTGTTTAACAAAGAACAAGAAAACACTGCATGAATTCAGATCTAACAGATATTACTCTGATAAAGTCTCTCTGTATGATCTACTAACTTCAGCAGTAGATAAAGCTCTTGAGAGTGAGAATGGACGTCTGGATCTGTTCCTGCGGTTCCTGCTGGGCGTCTCACTGGAGTCCAATCAGAGACTCTTACAGGATCTACTGAAACACACAGAGAACAGCTCAGAGACCATCAGCAGAACCACACAGTATATTAAAGAGAGGATCAAAGATGAAGATGATGGACTGATGGTCAAGAGAAGTAATCCTCTCTCAGCTGATCAGTCCATCAATCTGTTCCTCTGTCTGCTGGAAGTGAAAGATCAGACTCTGTTCAGAGAGATTCAGGAGTTTGTGAAATCAGACAAACACTCAGAGAAGAAACTCTCTGCTGCTCACTGCTCAACAATCTCCTACATGCTTCAGATGTCAGAGGAGACACTGGATGAACTGAACACCATGAAATACAACACATCAGCTGAGGGGAGAAGAAGACTGATACCAGCTGTGATCAAGTGCAGAAAAGCTCTGTGAGTGTTTCATCATCAACTAAAGGATCATATGTAATAATGAATCTGACTCCTTTAAAATAAACGTTCCTGAATGAGAGATTTTCTCCTGAATAACAGGCCGGAATCTTAAAGGAGTCCCAACATGTGTTTTTAATCCAGTAGATATTAGAGTAAAAGGTAAAAACAACCCCGTCACATGAGAAACTGGTTCATTAAATCAGCAGCAGCTGCAGCAAAGAGACGCTCCACACATTGATCAGTAAAGCTGACATTCACACATTTCACTCTCAATCAAGACACAATCATGATATCAACTACTGCTAATATTAATAACTATAATAACATTTAATCTGCAGTAATTATTGATCATAAATGCTGAATGTTGTAGCTGTTTGACTGCTGTTACAGTGAACTATTACAGTGAAGACAGAGCTTGACGTCTGCTTACTCTTTACTGTACAGCACTAGACACTATTTTACATTATTATACATTTAAAGAGATCTGCATTATGACATAAAATAAATCAAACCATAGAAAAGGTGGATGAGTGTGAATGGTAATATTATGAGTGATATAGGTCTAGTTTTCTAACACATATTTACTCTGTCAGCATTGTGACCACATTAATGTCACAAATAAAAGATTAAAATTTACATTTCAGCAGCTCACACACGTACATGAATTATTCACACAAAACAAGCGAAGAGTTTGTCATTTAATGAGATCTGTGTTAAATATCCATTTACATGTCAGTCTTTTGTGAAAATGACTTTTACAAACTCAGATGTGACGCATTTCTGTGAAGGACTACAGAACAAGCTCTGATTCACAACATTAGTGTCCAAACACAGAAATAAAAGAGGGTCTATATATCAGATCAGGATCTGAAGACTATAATAAACACAAATCCAGCTAATAAAGAGGAACTACAAATAATGACCAAATTAACAATACAGCAGGAAGGATTTAATCCTTTAATAATAATAATAATAGTAATAATTATATTTAATCTCTTCTAGATTTTCTGGCTGTGGTCTCTCAGAACAGCATTGTGAAATTGTGTCATCAGCTCTACAATCCTCAAACTGTGTCCTGAGAGAGCTGGATCTGAGGAACAATGACCTGCAGGACTCTGGTGTAAAGTTTATTTCTGATGGACTGAAGAGTCCAAACTGTCAGCTGCAGATACTGAGGTATTAAGAACATAGAAGTGTGTGTGTGTGTGTGTGTGTGTCTGCAGATACTGAGGTCTGAGGATACTGAGGGCTCTGAACCGGTTCAAGGAATTAAGATGAAAACCGTTGACGAATGAAATTTTGACAGGAACAGAAACAGAAAGGAAATCAAATGTTATAGTTCCGAACAGAATCTAAAATTCTAAATGGCCATTAACCGGTTAATAATGTTATTTTATCGTTCCATTTAATATTTGAAATTTGCTGTCAATGAATCATGAATTCCAGAATTACGGCATATGCAAATGTGACGCTGAAGCCAGGAGTGAAATGTCGCTCAGGTCTGAACTCATCATAGATCAGTCTCAATGACAACGCACCGCACTTAGAGTTAATCTGAGGATAGTGCGAGATGAATTCAACAGATAACACACCTGCAGTGCTTCTCTGAATAGAGAAAACAGAAAAACAAACCCCTATAGACTTACATAAAGAGAAATATAGGCATATACACTAAATACATTTCAATTAAATCATATTTACAGATTAACGAAACGAAAGAAAAACTGTGCTAAATTACCGTTCATTGTGACATGTTGCAAAGTTTTCGGAAAGGAATACGAAACTGCAAAGAGAAGTTTTCTTTATTTTGCAAAAGCTTTACAGTTTTAATTATTTTCCAAAAGCTGACAGTTTTGAATAATGTCTTGCTTCTATATAACCAATCAGCTTTGGTATGACCATCCCACTGACACAACATCATTTTGCTTTATTAAAACCTATACATTAACAAAATAAAATAGAGTTAAAGAAACAAATAAAAAGTTAGACTGCTCCGTTGTACATGTTGTGTTCAGAGTGACCGCGCCTCACTGTGCTGATAAAGCTGATGTGAAGGATGATGTTTTATGTAGAAGTACAAACACTATATAATAAATACTATTTTAGCATCCAGATACTTCGGGAACATGGAAAATCTGGATTCGTGCCGGATGAGAGATGCAGGCATCAGCTTCAGCTTAAATTAATTTGTTTTTGGGTTGACGTTTTTATAGTCTAAACTTGTTTTGTTTTCGAGAGAAACTAATAGCTGTTTTTATAATCTTTGTAAACATGCTTTAGACTACAGGCATTTTAGCCTTCATTATTTCATAAAGTAATAGGACTAATAAAATGCAAGGACGCAACTTTAGATTTTTTTTTTTTTACTTTCAAAACGCAATCTTTCATCCTTTTTTTGAGAGAGAGAGAGAAAGAGAGAAAGCGAGGTAGAGAGAGACAGAGAGAGAGAGGTAGAGAGAGACCGAGAGAGAGAGAGAGAGAGAGAGAGAGAGAGAGGTAGAGAGAGAATTTTTGAATTTTAAATACATCTTTATTATAACAACTTTCTCTTAAAATACACAATTATTCACACTTAATTCAGAAATGCACATTAATTTCATTCTTTTTCACATACATGTTTAAAAAGTCAACAACATCTCATTGTTCTCACATACAGTACACAATACCTCATTAACACCCCAGATTTCTATAAACTTTGGTATACGGTCCACCAATTTATAATAAGCAAACTCTACTTTTAATCTAGCTGCCACAAAACCTAAAAACATAGGAACCACACTTAAAACATCCTGCCCTAGGAGTTTGTTTTTCCTTGTTTTCCAAATTACTAATTTTGCAGTGCCAGATAAAAAATTAATTATAACCAAAGTCCTTTTCCTTTGAACTGAATACCTGGGTCCATAAATAAATAATTTGCAAGAAATACCTCCCCCAAAGATGAAAACCAATTACTTAAAAGGGAAACAGATCCCCTAAACGAGAACACTGCACAAATAAATGAAACAAAGATTATACCACCGAACAAAAAGGACAACCCACCCCAACACTAGGATTAAGATGCACCACATGTCTGTTCGTAGCTACTGCTCCATGTACAATTCTCCACTGCAAGTCACCTGTCCGCTTATTGATTGGGTATTTGTAGCAGCAGCCTTTAGGGGAAGATTCAAGTCCAAAACAGTCTATCAATTTTGTTGAAAAAACACCAGTCAACAACCTTGCATTTGATACTTTAACACAAATCAAGTACAAGGCCTTCTTCCCAGCTGACTCAAAACATTCCAAAACTGGGGTTTTAAATGTCAACAAACAATGATCATCTTCTTCCCAAATCTCCACAGAAGCTCTAACAATGAGTGAAGGAAAAACATAATCAAATCCCTCTTTCCACTCATGAATCATTTCTGTATTGTCCACAAGTTCTCCATGTTCCTTTCTTAACATCCCGTGTACTTCTGCAACCAGCTGCTGTATCATTCTTGCAGATTTCACCTTAGTTCTTTGGGTTATAACTTCCACGCTGCTGTTCAGTACATGACCCAACTTTGTATACCCAGCAGCCAGCAGCCGTGAGCGTAAACACGCAGATGATAAAAGTCTTGAAGGGAACAGAGGGTTAAAAAACAAAGGTTCTTCCAACAGCCAAGTCCCAGTTGATACATCGGATGATCTTGACACAGTGAAAACCTTCCAAGCCTCAAGCATAGATTTATAATAGGGAGTAAAGTCTACCAAATCAGACTCTTGTAAATACATAAGAAATAGATGTTTATCAAATCACATTCCCCCTGTCTTCCGCAAAAGGACTGTTGCTGTGTTCATCCAAGCAAAATTACTGTTGTAAAGCAATCTTTGAGCTGTCTGTAGACGAAAAGTCATTATTCTTGCCTTTATATCCACCAGGCCTTGTCCCCCTTCTTGTATAGGAAGATACAGTACGGCAGATCGAACCCAATGGTATCCGGACCAAAAAAAAAGTCACCAAGTGCCTTTGAATTGCTTGAATTAAACGTTGGATTTGTGCCACAGAGTGGATGACACCAAATTGTTGGCCACCAGAACTCTTCCCCTGTAGGACAACTGGGGTAGCAACCATTTCCATCTAGACAATCAGGTGCATACTTTATCCTCTACGCCCTCCCAATTTAATTTCTGAAAATCAGTTGTACCAAAATAAATACCTAGTATCTTAAAACCTTCAAAACTCCATTTAAGATTCCCAGGCAAATGTGGAGGATTCTCTGAGAAATCACGACCTGCCCAGAGAGTTTCACTTTTATCCCAATTTACCCTGGCAGATGAAGCCTTCTCATACACATCTAGAACATCAGTTAAAACATTAACATCTTGTGTATTATTAACAAATACAGTAATGTCATCTGCATAAGCACTTAAAACTGTTCTTGAGTTCTCAATAATACCAGAAGTAATAAAACCAGAGATTTTTTCACGTAATTTACAAAGTAAAGAAAGGTTCCATCGCTATACTATATAGTTGCCCTGATAAAGGACACCCCTGTCTTATACCCCTTGTTACAGGGATAGGACGGCTTAAACCACATCCCACCTTGACAATACAAGAGGCATCTGCATAAAACAGTTTCACCAATTTTAAAAAACCTTGCCCTAAACCAAAAGCTTCCAACACATTGAAAAGATATTTGTGATCTACACGATCAAACGCCTTTTCTTGATCTAAGGAGATCAGACCAATTTTTCTTTTAAAAACTTTGCAAATATCTAAAACATCCCGTATCAAAATTAAATTATCTGATATCGTTCTTTCTGGAACACAATATTTTTGATCACGGTGTACTATTAAATGAAGGTAATTTTTTAACCTGTTAGCAAGGCATTTTGACAGAATTTTATAATCAGTAGTCAACAACGCAACTGGTCTCCAGTTTTTCAAAAAAGACAAGTCCCCCTTTTTAGGCAACAAAGACAGAACAGCTCGTTTACAGGACACAGGCAGCATACCATCTTTGCTGCATTCACAAAAAACCTCACAAAGGTCCTTTCCAATACAGTGCCAAAAATGTTTGTAGAATTCAGGTTGCAGACCATCAATGCCTGGAGATTTTCCTGAATTCAGTTGACCCAATGCAGCAATTAGTTCATGGTAGGATATATCTATATCCAAAGCAGTCTTTGAGTCCAAGTCTATTTGAGGTTAATCATGAAAAAGTTGTGCAGAACAATTTTCATCACAATGCCCAGCAGTATAAAGATTTGAATAAAAATCCACTGCATGACGACGCATTTCTCTCATATCATACGTCAACTTCCCATCAGGAAGGCGTAAGCAGACCATCTGTTTCTGAATTTCAAAAAATCTACAAAACTCTTTATCTTGAAGCAATCTAATGTTAAAATGCCAAAAAGAGGACTTTTTTGAACTATAAGACTTACTTATTACAACCGACACCAGATTGTGATCTGTAAAACCCATCGGATTAATAGAGCAATCAATAATTTGACTACTCATCTGTTTAGACACATAGATTCTATCCAGACGAGCAGCAGTAACCCTATTATTGTTAACCTTCACCCATGTATATTGCCTCACATCAGGGTGTTTAATTCTCCATATGTCCAAAAGATCAGTTGCCCTTATTAACTTGGATAAACATGATGATGACTGAATATGCGGTTCTTCTGTATTTCGATCAACTGTGAAATTTTCTGTACAGTTCCAATCCCCTCCTACTATAACATTCCAATCATTAAAACATTTTTTAAACACACTACTTAACACACCAAAAAACAATAATCTTTCAAAACCTACATTTGGTGCATACACATTGATGAAATAATAAATGTCCCCATCTATGTCAGCTTTAACTACCAAGAGACGACCATTTATTGTTTCTTCTGTACTCAAACCAGTGACCCTTAATTCAGGTGAAAAAAAAATTCCTACTCCTGCGCTCAAATTAGTTTTATGACTTAAAAAATACTGCCCTTTCCACCACAATCCCCAATCGATTTCATTTCCTACATCACTATGTGTTTCTTGAAGATAAATAACATGCAATTTTCTCTGTTCTATTATTTCAGATACTAATGCACGTTTGTGCATATCCCTCCCCCCATTTATGTTAAGAGAACCTACTCTTAAAACTTCCATGTGCACTTTTAAGAGGGAAAAATGAAAAACAGAGAAAAAGAGCATTGCAAAAAGAGACACCCCGTGATGCATGAAATTGGTCAGCTAAGTCAAAACTTTTAACGTTCTCCTTTTTTCTACCTTTCTATACTTTCTAATTGCTGTTATATGTTTCTTTAAACGAAACGTTTTCTTTTCACTTAAGATATCAAATCCCACATTCTTTTGATGTATTGAAACAGACTTCTCGAACTTCCCAATATATGAAAAAAAATCTATCACATTGACTTGCTTTCCAAACGTGTCATCTAGAAAAGCATTGATCTCTTCTAAAGTATACAATGAGGAATCATCTCGTGAAAACTCTTGTGAGTTCGCCTCACCACTGCACAGTGAATCTCCCTGTGAGCATGAATCAAAATCATGCATAGATACAGTCTCATCTGACTGGGTTTCATCCATGCCACCCTCATTACATTCTTTATTGCATGTCAACTCCGTGTGCTGCTGTTTCTCCACCACCACACACTCTGCACTACTAAATCTAGACTGGGTGTTTACATCCCCTGAGAGATCGTTTTAAACGGACTAACAATTTTCCCGAAACAAACTAACTTGCGCTCCAATACTTCATTAGTTATGAATGGAGGCACATTTGAAATCGTAATTTTAGAAGAAGCCGTGTAGAGTGGAGTGACTTGGACTAAATCAAAACTAAACTAACAGTTCAGCTTGTTAATATCCATAAGGAAGAGATGAAGATCTAGGCCCATGTTTCCCGCTCTCCTCAGTAGAGCACAAGCAATTCCTGCCCAACTTACATCCTCCTCATAAAGCAATCTTCATGTTGTCTGGGTTCTGAAGGCCTTTATTCTTGATGCTACATCGATCAGCCCCTGGCCTCCTTCCAGTACAGGCAAATACAACACCGCCGCCTTTAACCAATGATGGCCTGACCAGAAAAAATCCACTAGTCGCTGCTGGATCTCGCTCACCCAGTCAACAGGAGGCTCAATTATTGTCATTTTGTGCCATAAAGAAGAAGCAACCAAATTATTACAAACTAGAACCCTCGCCCTGTAGGATAACTGGGGTAGCAACCACTTCCATTTAGACAACCAAGCACACACTTTCTCCACAAGGCCCTCCCAGTTTTTTCTTTGGTACTCTTCTGTCCCTATAAATACCCCTAAATATTTAAAACCTACTCATCCCCACTTTAAACCACCAGGAAGTACTGGACCTTTAAAATCTCTTCCACATCACAAAGCATCACATTTACCCCAGTTAACAACAGCTGAAGAGGCTTTACCATAACAATGTAAAGCCTCCTTTAGCACCTGAATGTCATTTTGTTCCCGAATTATGACTGTGACATCATCAGCGTATGCAGGCAGTTTAATATTGGAGTGTAGGGTATTAACCTGTAGACCCATTAGCCCTCTCCTCAGTTTACACATCAAAGGTTCAATTACAATACTGTATAATTGTCCTGAAAGAGGACACCCCTGTCTGATGCCTCTTTTTACTTTTATACACAGCAAAATCTCCAGTGTTAATTTAACACTCTGAGTGTGAACTAATATAAACTCTGAAGCAGTGTTAAAAGTAACACTGAAGCAGAGTTGAAGTTAATGAGATAATTAAGAAGTTAACTGAGTTATGATTGACCATTATTGAAGACACCTGATGTTAACAAGCAGAATCACCAAACCAGAAAATCACAATTTGTGTGTCACCATTATAGTGGTCAGTGTTTGCTGATTTTGTGATGCCGACGCTATATTCTCAAACCCGATCTGCTCCCCAATAACCAGCAGATGATCTTCTACCGTCACTCCCGGCTCTGGCACGCACCTGCAACCATGCCGGAGTGTCAGCGCTGACCAGGGAACAGACGCCATACCGTCGTCTAAACGCACGCGACTTCAGAGCCGCAACTTTCCTATCCCTACCCTTTCCCTCTACCTAAGAGATTAGAAACAAATACCGAAGGAAAAAAAATAAAAAATAAAGAACAAAAATAAGAAAAAAGTAAAGCATGAAACAGAAAACGCACTCGCTCCCAACAAACAATCGAGCACAATCTCCAATACCCTCACAAACGCTCCTCTCACACTGAGCAGTCACACGTCACACCGGAAGTGAGAGAGAAAGAGAGAGAGAGAGAGAGAGAGAGATGTTGCACACTGTGTAATCAGATTTGGCTAATTACTGATGTTCAGCTCTTCATGTTTAATAAATCAAGTGTTATGATCTGCTGAGCTCCCTGTCGGTGTCCTCCTTCCAACAAAGACAACGAGTAAGAACTGTAAAGCGTGCATATAGAAACGACGCGCGTGACATTATTATTAGGCAAATTATAGACACATAATATTGTTTTTACAAAATAACGTTATTAACCGGTATTTTTCCTGCCGAACCGGTTTCTGAACGGAAATAATTCAGAGGAACGGAGGAACAGAAACGTTAAAATATTGGTTCTGCTCAGAGTGAACCGATTGAATTTTCTTTTCATTTTCAAGCCCTGATTTACAGTCAACTGATCACAATGTGTGTGTGTAGATGATATGTGTGTGTGTGTCTGTAGATGATCTGACTGTTGGTGTGTGTTCTTGTCTCTTTCAGTCTTGCTGGCTGTAATCTCACTGCTCAGTGTTGTGAGAGATTGTCTTCAGCTCTACAATCCTCAAACTGTGTCCTGAGAGAGCTGGATCTGAGGAACAATGACCTGCAGGACTCTGGTGTAAAGTTTATTTCTGATGGACTGAAGAGTCCAAACTGTCAGCTGCAGATACTGAGGTATTAAGAACACATAAGAGATCATTTACAGTCAACTGATCACAGTGTGTGTGTGTGTGTGTGTGTGTGTGTGTGTCTGCAGATACTGAGGTATTAAGAACATATAAGAGATAATTTACAGTCAACTGATCACTGTGTGTGTGTGTGTGTGTGTGTGTCTGCAGATACTGAGGTATTAAGAACATATAAGAGATAATTTACAGTCAACTGATCACTGTGTGTGTGTGTGTGTGTGTGTGTGTGTCTGCAGATACTGAGGTATTAAGAACATATAAGAGATAATTTACAGTCAACTGATCACTGTGTGTGTGTGTGTGTGTGTGTGTGTCTGCAGATACTGAGGTATTAAGAACATATAAGAGATAATTTACAGTCAACTGATCACTGTGTGTGTGTGTGTGTGTGTGTGTGTGTCTGCAGATACTGAGGTATTAAGAACATATAAGAGACCATTTACAGTCAACTGATCACAGTGTGTGTGTGTGTGTCTGCAGATACTGAGGTATTAAGAACATATAAGAGATCATTTACAGTCAACTGATCACAGTGTGTGTGTGTGTGTGTGTGTGTGTCTGTAGATACTGAGGTATTAAGAACATATAAGAGATCAATTACAGCAGGGCTCTGAACCGGTTCAAGGAATAAAAACGAAATCCGTAAACAAATGAAATTTTGACAGGAACAAGAACCTGTGTCTGTTGTTGATCTTTCTGTGTGTCTGTAGTTGATCTGTCTCTGTGTGTGTGTGTCTGTAGGTTGTCTGGCTGTATGGTGACAGAGGAAGGCTGTGGTTATTTGTCTTCAGCTCTGAGTTCAAACCACTCACACCTGAGAGAGCTGGATCTGAGCTACAATCACCCAGGAGAATCAGGAGTCAAGCTGCTCAAACACAAACTGCAGGATCCAAACTATAAACTGGAGATACTCAAGTATGTCAGACACTAATACTGACGTACTGAACATGTGTGTGAATGATGCTGATCTACATTAAATTATTTATTAACAACATTTGGGAGGATCTTATGTACGTCTCTTTGTACGTCTCATTGCAGTCAGCTAACCCTCCAAAACAGTCATTAGAGTCATCAGCGAGTCTGAGCCGTGCTCCAGATTCCACCGCTGCAAAACCTCTTTCTCCTCCCTCCTCTGTTCAGTCTTTTGCTCCATCTCTCTCTACATCTTTCTGTGTCCTGCAGCTCCTGTAACAGATGCTGGCGTGAGGCTGCCTCCACCAGCGGCTCAAGCATATGCTCCTCCTCCATTCTCTTCTTCACCTCTCTCTGTGTTCCTCCCATAGACTGTATAAACACATGGACGTAGTGTCCGTGACGTCACCTGTAGACTCCTGAAGTCTGTTTTTTGAAGCTTAAAGTTTGCAGAGCGGGCCGTCGCCATCTTGGCAGAGCGTCACTGTATAATTTAAATGGATGAGTTATAAAACAATTTACCCCCCTCACAGTGGTCATCAATGAATTACAGTTTTAGTCAATTCCTTGTTGTCTTCACGAGAGAGAGCGGGAGGTTGGCGCTCGGTTCCTCCTCAACCACAAGGAGTCGATCCATGTGTGACACTGCCTCCACAAACTCTGCTTTCTCAGTCTCTCTCAATTCTGTTCTTCAATCCACATTTAGGTTGTTTAATGCATGATGATTGAAATCATGCAAATAACCTCAAGCTGTTCCCTAAATAAACTGTGAAAAGAAACATCATGGATGGGATGTTCCACTTTAACATTTGGGAACACAACATTTGTCATTAGAAACGTTTATAAATCTGTTGTTGTTTACAATGAAGTTTCAGTGTCACGATGCTTCAGAAATCATTCTAATATTGCTGCTCAATAAACATTTCTCATTATTATCAATGTTAGAAACTGTTTTTCTGCTTAATATTTTTTGTGGAAACAATGATACCACTCTAACATTAAGATTGAAAAAAGAGAGAGAAATTTGTGATTTTATTCATCATGCATGAAAGTGACAAAAAGTGAATAGATATTGAATAGAAATTAAGATATTTAAAATGATTTTAATTTAATAAAAGCATTAACAAATGTAATAAATACATTTGATAAATGCAAATAAATGCTGCTCATTATATTTTGTGTGGTAATAATGATGCACTTTTAAAGCAGTAAAATTGTTTTCAACATTGATAATAATCAGAAATGTTTCTTGAGAGTCAAATAAATTGTAATGGTTTCTTAAAGATCATGTGACACTGAAAACTGGAGTAATGATGAAGAAAATTATGCTTTGCATCACAGGAATAACATTACATTTTATAATTTATTAAAATGTAGAACTTTTTTGTATTTGTAATTATTTATATATTTTAATAATGAGTGCTGGGCGTGGCTTGTGGGTGTGGTCAACAACTATTGACTCAGTCTGATTATATGAGTGTCAACTTATGAACCTGTGTTTGTGTGTTTTATAGTGTGGATCATGGAGGAGAGAAGATGATGAGAGCAGGACCACGAAAGTGTAGGTCCACACACACACACACACACACACACACACAGACACACACACATAGACAGACACACACACACACACACACACACACACACAGACAGACACAAACACACACACAGACACACACACACACAAACACACACATAGACACACACACACACACAAACACACACACACAGACAGAGACACAGACACAAACACACACACACACACACACACACACTAACACACTAACACACTCTCTATCTCTCTCTCACACACACACACACACACACACACACACACGCAAACTCTTACAGCATGAAACATTCCTCAGTGTGTGTGTGTAAAGCAGAAAGTGTTTGTTTGTAATGAATGAAGCTGATCTAAGTTCACTTCAGTCGCAGCACAAACTCACTGACTGAGAGAAAACTCCTGTTACAATCAGAAAATCTGTCTCTGCTGCTCAATCAGTCTCTTATTCACAGCAGCTCGACACTTTGCTGCTTAGAGAGAAACCACTGCTGAGTGCACAGGGTTTTCTCAGTTTATTTCTATTATCTTTGTGTTATCTTATTATTTTAGTGATTAGAATAAGTATGTTTTAGGCTAAATTAATTATTTAAGCCTCATATCCTCGCGAATCGTGAATGGTTCTCAAATCAAGAGGACGTGAGAGGACTCTCTTTTGGTTATTTTCCCGCTTTAGCAAGTGAACAAATATTCATTGTTTTGTTTCTAAGCCGCTAATAAAAACCTGGTGGACTGAGTCATTTGTGTCTGAACTGGACAGATGATTTGAAGCGATGTCCTCGAGTGTGGATTCAGTTTAATCATGTAAACCTTTAGATTCACCCTCGGCTTGTGACAGCTGAAGAGGATCTTGTGCGATCGCATCTCTGATTACTCTTGAGAAACTGAAAGATGAAGTATAGGCTACAGAAGGACAAATATCCAAACTTGAAAAAGAAAGCCAGTGTTGATCTGTGTCTCCTGCAGGTGTACAGCTGTACTGTGTGTATCATGAGCGCTCAGACTGACCTGAGACCTGAGACACACAGACATTTCAGCAGTTATTATAGACCTGTGTGTGTCCCGTGTTTCTGTCACTGAACCAGTCATCACATTAATTATCACTTTATCACTCTTTTACATGACCAAGTCAATCTCTGAATATAAATATCTAATCGTCTACAACAATTAATGTGTTGGGTATTTTACAAATGGGAATACAACAAATTCATGACAATGTTTTACATTCAAACTTTATAGTGAAAAGTACTTTAAAAGCATCTGGAATGCAATCAAGTAATTTTAAAGCAGTTTTTAAAGCATTTGCTGCCTGGATTAAAAAAAGAGGCTTCAGACAAATCCTTCAAACAATTCTCAGTCTGTCGCTAACAGCTTTGATACGATCACGACGTGGAGAGGAGTCATTTATTCCACTTATACTACAGTTACCACACCTCAAGACGTCGATCAGATGATTTATTTAAAGGGATTCGTCTGGTTTTTGTTCTTAAATCACTATTGTGAGTGTGATGATTTACTGCTCAAGAAACATTTATTATTATCAATATAGAAAACAGTTGTGCTGCTTCGATTTTTCTTTTTTTTTTCTTTTTTTTTTTTTTGGAAACCATGATATATTACCATTCAAAATACAATGATTTTTTTTAAAAATATAATATTAATAATAATAATAATAATAACAATAATACTGTTCACTAAGAACAAATGAAATAGATCAAAGGTGACAGTAAAGACATCTTGATCCTCTCGTGAGCAGCGTTTTGAGCTCAGATAAGATAACGGTCGTTCACTCAGAATTCAGACATCACTACAGAATGTGTGACAGCTGATCTAGTGCACTATATAGTGTATAGGGAGCGCTTTCAGACACAGCTCTAGTCAAAGCTGTAAACACACAGACATCTTCAGTGTTGTGTTGTTCTTGATGTTTCTCTCTTCTTGTGTTCAGATGCCTGTGATCTCACACTGGATCCAAACACAGCACATACTCGACTCGTTCTGTCTGATGAGAACAAGAAGATCACAGGTGTGAAAGATCATCAGTCATATCCTGATCATCCAGAGAGATTTGATGATGATCTTCAGGTTCTGAGTGTTGAGAGTCTGACTGGACGCTGTTACTGGGAGACTGAATGGAGCGGATATAGTGCTGAAATATCAGTGACATATAAAGGAATCAGCAGGAAAGGAAGAGGGAGAGACTGTTTGTTTGGATACAATGACAAATCCTGGAGTCTGTTCTGCTATGCTAACAGATTCACTGTCTGTCACAATAATAACAGAACTGATCTATCTGCTGTCCCTTCATCCTGTAAGAGAGCAGGAGTGTATGTGGACGTGTCTGACGGCTCTCTGTCCTTCTACAGCATCTCTCAAACACACACACTCACACACTTACACACACACACACTCACACACTTACACACATTCAACACCACATTCACTGAACCCCTCTGTGCTGGATTTAGGGTTTATCCTGGTTGCTCAGTGTCTCTGTGTGATATTAGATGATAGAGAGACTCTTTCTGAAGTTCACATGCACACAAACTCATCAAATCTCACATCACTACATTTCTGTTTGTTGTGGAAATTCTTATTCAATAACAATTTGTAGAGACTGAGAATGAAAAACCAAACAGAGTGATTTTCTGAGCCCTTTTCCTCACTCTGGATGTATACAGTTCTTGAAGGGGTGGGCAGGGGAGCACCAATAATCCTCTTGGCAGTCCAAACAGTTCTCTGTAGTCTTCTGATGTCTGATTTTGTTGCTGAACCAAACCAGACAGACCATCTCGTAACACGGATAATGACCTGCTTTAAAACCAAACCATCTCGTAACACGGACAAGGACCTGTTTCAGACCCTCTTTAGTCTACAGCATGTAATGCTCACTACTACTCAAAGTCAAAGTCACCTTTATTTATATAGCGTAAAAAAAAAAAAACATTGCGTCAAAGCAACTGAACAACATTCATTAGGAAAACAGTGTGTCAATAATGCAAAATGATAGTTAAAGGCAGTTCATCACTGAATTCAGTGATGTCATCTCTGTTCAGTTTAAATAGTGTCTGTGCATTTATTTGCAATCAAGTCAATGAGATCGCTGTAGATGAAGTGACCCCAACTATGCAAGCCAGAGGCGACAGCGGCAAGGAACCGAAACTCCATCGGTGACAGAATGGAGAAAAAAACCTTGGGAGAAACCAGGGTCACTTGGGGGGCCAGTTCTCCTCTGACCAGACGAAACCAGTAGTTCAATTCCAGGCTGCAGCAATGTCAGATTGTGCAGAAGAATCATCTGTTTCCTGTGGTCTTGTCCTGATGCTCCTCTGAGACAAGGTCTTTACAGGGGATCTGTATCTGGGCTCTAGTTGTCCTGGTCTCCGCTGTCTTTCAGGGCAATAGAGGTCCTTTCTAGGTGCTGATCCACCATCTGGTCTGGATACGTACTGGATCCGGGTGACTGCAGTGACCCTCTGATCTGGACACAGACTGGATCTGGTGGCCATGGTGACCTCGGAACAAGAGAGAAACAAACAAATATTATCGTAGATGCCATTTTTCTAATGATGTAGAAAGTACGGTGTTATGGGAAGTGTTTCCGGTTCCGGTTTACCTAATTAATGCAGCCTAAAAATCCTTTAACGGATTTGGATATTAAAAGCATATTAGTATGTTATGTTTATGCCAGGTTAAAGAGATGGGTCTTTAATCAAGATTTAAACTGCAAGAGTGTGTCTGCCTCCCGAACAATGTTAGGTAGGTTATTCCAGAGTTTAGGCGCCAAATAGGAAAAGGATCTGCCGCCCGCAGATGATTTTGATATTCTAGGTATTATCAAATTGCCTGAGTTTTGAGAACGTAGCGGACGTAGAGGAGTATAATGTAAAAGGAGCTCAATCAAATACTGAGGTGCTAAACCATTCATGGCTTTATAAGTAATGAGCAATATTTTAAAATCTATACAATATTTGATAGGGAGCCAGTGCAGCATTGACAGGACCGGGCTAATATGGTCATACTTCCTGGTTCTAGTAAGAACTCTTGCTGCTGCATTTTGGACTAGCTGTAGTTTGTTTACTAAGCATGCAGAACAACCACCCAATAAAGCATTACAATAATCTAACCTTGAGGTCATTTGACATTGAGAGCATAGGCCGTAATTAGATATATTTTTGAGAAGGAAAGATTGCGATCAAATAGCACACCTAGGTTCCTAACTGATGACGAAGAATTGACAGAGCAACCATCAAGTCTTAGACAGTGTTCTAGGTTATTACAAGTGGAGTTTTTAGGTCCTATAATTAACACGTCTGGTTTTTTTTCAGAATTTAGCAGTAAGAAATTACTCGTCATCCAGTTTTTTATATCGACTATGCATTCCATTAGTTTTTCAAATTGGTGTGTTTCACCGGGCCGCGAAGAAATATAGAGCTGAGTATCATCAGCATAACAGTGAAAGCTAACACCATGTTTCCTGATGATACCTCCCAAGGGTAACATATAAAGCGTGAAGAGTAGCGGCCCTAGTACTGAGCCTTGAGGTACTCCATACTGCACTTGTGATCGATATGATACATCTTCATTCACTGATACGAACTGATGGCATAGAAGTACGATTTAAACCATGCTAATGCACTTCCACTGATGCCAACAAAGTTTTCAAGTCTATGCAAAAGAATGTTGTGGTCAATTGTGTCAAACGCAGCACTAAGATCCAATAAAACCAATAGAGAGATACACCCACAATCAGATGATAAGAGCAGATAATTTGTAACTCTAAGGAGAGCAGTCTCAGTACTATGATACGGTCTAAATCCTGACTGGAAATCCTCACATATACCATTTTTCTCTAAGAAGGAATATAATTGTGAGGATACCACCTTTTCTAGTATCTTGGACAGAAAAGGGAGATTCGAGATTGGTCTATAATTAACTAGTTCTTTGGGGTCAAGTTGTGTTTTTTTGATGAGAGGCATAATAACAGCCAGTTTGAAGGTTTTGGGGACATATCCTAATGACAATGAGGAATTAATAATAGTCAGAAGAGGATCTATGACTTCTGGAAGCACCTCTTTTAGGAGCTTATATGGTATAGGGTCTAACATACATGTTGTTGGTTTAGATGATTTAACAAGTTTATACAATTCTTCCTCTCCTATAGTAGAGAATGAGTGGAACTGTTCCTCAGGGGGTCTATAGTGCACTGTCTGACGTGATACTGTCGCTGATGGCTGAATGGTTGCAATTTTATCTCTAATAGTATCGATTTTAGAAGTAAAGTAGTTCATAAAGTCATTACTGCTGTGGTGTTGGGAAATGTCAACACTTGTTGAGGCTTTATTTTTCGTTAATTTGGCCACTGTATTGAATAAATACCTGGCGTTATGTTTGTTTTCTTCTAAAAGAGAAGAAAAGTAATCGGATCTAGCAGTTTTTAATGCTTTTCTTTAGGATATGTTACTTTTCAGCCAAGCAATACGAAATACCTCTAGTTTTGTTTTCCTCCAGCTGCGCTCCATTTTTCGGGGCTGCTCTCTTTAGGGTGCGAGTATGCTCATTATACCATGGTGTCATACTGGTTTCCTTAACCTTCCTTAAGCGTAAAGGAGCAACTGTATTTAAAGTGCTAGAAAAGAGAGAGTCCATAGTTTCTGTTACATCATCAACTTGTTCTGAGGTTTTGGATATGCTAAGGAATTTGGATACATCAGGAAGAAAACTTAAAAAGCAGTCTTTTGTGGTAGAAGTGATGGTTCTTCCATACTTGTAACAAGAAGTAGAATTTACAATTTTGGCTATATGAAGTTTGCACAGAACTAAATAATGATCTGAGATATCATCACTTGGCTGAATAATTTCAAGACTATCAACATCAATTCCATGTGACAGTATTAACCCTTTCGAGTCGATTAACGCATATATGCGTTTTGAGTCATTTTCACCTGATAACCCCGAAAAGAACTTAAATTACACTCTCAGTTTTAATCGTACAGATAAGAGCAATACATCAATCGAATCTGTAAAGGGTCTAGTTTTTTTTGGATACAGACATAATAACAAAAAACCTTTGTGCACTTATAAAATAAAGATAACAAACAAGGTGCGCTGTCTACAGTCTTTGTCTCCGCTGATCGTCATGTACAAACATTTCATTAAAATGAACTGTAACTCCGTGAATACTCAACGAAGAGACATGAGAGAGATATCTATAGAAAGCTTGACATGTCTACTTTTAAACTAAACAAGTGCTGCCGAAAACAAATATTCTGAGATAAAGTAATCCACATGAAAACAACGCGATGTATGTTTTTCATATCTCCGCTCATTATATCTAATGTGACCACGCCCCCGCGCTGAACGCGCTATTCAGATTCAAACTGAAGCGCGCGGCTTGAATACGCCCACACAGAAGAAAAAGCAGCGAGACTATTCTTCAAGTTTTTATTTTATTTTACTGTTTGCTTCGCGATGAGAGGACTAAGACATAATTCGCCCCAAAAAGATGTGATGTGGTTGAGGATTTGAGAAATGGATTTCCTCAGAAAAAAGAATGAAGCACTTTATTCAGCAGAGATCATAAACATGAGTAAGTCTCTTTTTATTTATTTGTACTAGTTTTCACATAACGTGTAAACATTTTACTAGTTAGACTTTTTCCAAATACTTTTTCCAAACTATAATTCCTGACTTAATGTATAATCAAGTGAAACATTATGAAGTTTCAATAACAATATACAATACTATACCATTCAAAAGCTTGATGTATATAATATAAATGTGACAAATAGAGATAACTCTAACAAATGTAAAAACAATGCAATTCTTTCGATTTATTCCCCCTAAAAAAACCTGAAAAATATTATCAGCTCTTTTCAACATTAATAATAATAATAATAATGATGATGATAATAAATGGGGTTTATTTGGTAGAAAATAAGATTGTTAAAAGGATTTCTGAAGGATTGTGTGACTAGAGAAAGGATGCCAAAAAATTTGAAAGTCAGCTTTGATTGTTCCTAATAAACTGTTTAACTGCTCCCCCAAGTGGATATTAAATTATGTTGTGGGATAATTAAATATATTCTTAATAAACTACAAACATAAAATTATATACTTTTATTTTGTTCTCACATTCTTTCTTGTAAGTTTTCCCTCAGTGGCACAGTTGAATGAGAGGCTCATTATGCAGCTCATTATGCAGGCCTTTGTCTTCTCAGGTGTAAATCACAATGATATTCATGATAGTTGACGCCTACTCGCATATGACTTTTACCAACAAAAAGTGTTTTAGAAAATTTAAATCAATATATTGTTTTCTGTGAGTGAGTAAACAAGATGATTTTCACATCATTCCGAAAGAAAAATTCTAGGCTACAAGCTCCAGTTCTCAACTTTTCCGGCAACCAATTTTATGTATGTGTTTTATGGCCTTATTCAAGTGATTTAACATTTTTAGTTTTTCACTAACCATGCATAACATTTTTTTTTCTCAAAAATACAATAATGTACATGCATGCATTTGACATATTATTATAGCCCAGTTTGTGCTGGTTACAGTGAGATTAGACTTTACCCATTTAGATATTTATAAGAAACTGAAAAAAGCACAAATGTCAGGGCATGACAAAACTTCTCAAGGCCCCAAAAATACCCTTAGACTCCAGACTTCAGTGATCTCCGACTGGCGAAGTCTAGCATCATTAGCGCCGGCATGAGTAACAATCTTACTGTATTTATGTTTAGCATTAGCCAGCACTTGTAAATTTGCCAAAATGTCGGACTCTCTGGCTCCCGGTAAACATTTGACTATGATGGCTGGTGTCTCTATATACACGTTCTGTACAATAGAATCACCAATAACTAGAGTACTTTCATCAGGTTTCTCAGTGGGTGCATCACTGAGTGGGGAGAACCTGTTTAATGTTTTGATCGGAACAGAAGAGCGGTGTTTTGACCCATGACTACGCTGCCTCACCGTCACCCAGTTGCCCTGCTGAAGGGGCTCTGTTTGCGGAACCGAACAATGTACAGGAATCCCTGAGCTAGACTCATCCAAAGCCGTATTTAGAGCCCTAACATTCTTACTGTCCTCAATTAAAGTTTGGATGCGTGTCTCTAATTCTGAAATCTTCTCTGTCAGCGTAACTATTTCCCTGCATTTATCACATGTGAATCCCTCATCAGCGACAGAGATAGATAAACTGTACATGTGGCAAGAGGTTCAAATAACAATAGCAGGAGAAGCCATTACTCACCGTGCTTGATGAAATATTCTTACTGCGGTTGTTTGATGAACTTGTGAAATACACTTTAAAAAACAGAGAGTGATAGTAAGATAGAGATTCTAGAGCAAAAATAAAAAATAAAAACAGCTACACGGAGGTACGATTTGCTACAGAAGGCCAGCAGGAAGTAGAGAAAACACTGTCCCACAGTGACTACTCTTCTTCTGCAGAGCTGCTGCAGATGTCAGATTTTAGCATCTCATTGTCTTCATCATTTTCATCAGAAGTACTCACATTATTCTTACTTTCACACAAGACATTGTACATTAACATCTGATAAACTACTAAAGATTTAATGATTGAATTTACAGCTCCTCTAATCATTCCCACTACACAAGGCCACATACACAGCAAAAATAAATTCATGGCCAGTGCTGAGATGGCAATTAACCCAATGTATTCTTCTTTCTGCCTTAAACCCTTAAACAAATTCCATTCCCAATCATCATTGGCATTTACTTCTCTAGCTGTTAACCTGTGAATTGAATTAGTCATGTTAGACAGCTAGCAGTTTACCTCCACACAGTGATGTTGCTGCGTGTTCAGCTCCCATACACCACTGCATGTTTGTTCACCTAAGTCAGCCAGACGTCCCCCTTGGCGGTGTAGCTGCTATATTTAAAGATGTCTATCAATGCAAGCAAGTGTCATTTGGTCAGTACCTGTCTTTTGAATATCTAGGGATTGTGCTGAAAGGTGCTCCACACATTCTGTTTATTATTATTTACAGGCCTCCAAAATACTCTCCAGCCGTTGTTGAAGAGGTCACAGAAATGTTATCAATGATTTCCCCAGAGTTTGACTGTTTTGCTATTGAAGGGGATTTTAATATTCACATAGATAATGCAGAAAACAAAACTACAAAAGAAATGATAACGGTTCTAAACACTTTTGACCTGATTCAGCATGTGCATGGACCCACACACAAAGGTGGACAGACTCTAGACTTAATCATCAGTAGGGGTCTAAATATTTCATCCATTGTTACTAAGGACGTAGCACTATCTGATCACTTCTGTATTTTCTATATTTATTTATATATTGATCTCTGCTACCACTGAATCTAGATCGGTCTCTGTCAGAAGGAGATGCATTAACGAGAACACAAGTGTACTGTTTATGCAGGCTATATCTTTAACACCAAGCATTTCTGCAGACTCTGTTGATATTCTCCTTGATTCCTTCAACTCAAAAGTTAAGAATGTTACTGATGATATCGCTCCAATAATAGTCAGCAAGAAAACAAACAGACAGAAATCAATTTGGAGAAGATCAACAGAAGTTCAGACTGTGAAAAGACAATGCAGAAAAGCCGAGCGGATGTGGCGGAAGACGAAACTTGAAATTCACTATAGCATCTAGACAGCCTTCATGCTTTTAATGCGAAACTAGCCACAGATAGAAAGAATTTCTTCTCAAACCTTATAAACAGTAACGTAAATAACACTCGTACTCTTTTTGCCACTGTTGAGAGACTGAAAAATTTCCAGTGAAATGCTCTGGAGTCCCACAAGGCTCAATTCTTGCACCGCTCTTGTTTAGCCTGTATATGCTTCCACTAAGTCAAATAATGAGAAAGAACCAAATTGCCTATCACAGCTATGCTGATGATACCCAGATTTACCTAGCCTTATCTCCAAATGACTACAGCCCCATTGACTCCCTCTGCCAGTGCATTGATACAAATTAATAGTTGGATGTGCCAGAGATTTCTTCAGTTAAACAAGGAAAAAACTGAAGTCATTGCATTTGGAAAAAAATATGAAGTTCTCAAGGTGAATGCATACCTTGACTCTAGGGGTCAAACAACTAAAAATCAAGTCAGGAATCTTGGTGTGATTCTGGAGACAGACCTTAGTTTCAGTAGTCATGTCAAAGCAGTAACTAAATCAGCATACTGTCATTTAAAAAACATTGCAAGAATTAGATGTTTTGTTTCCAGTCAAGACTTGGAGAAACTAGTTCATGCCTTCATCACCAGCAGGGTGGACTATTGTTATGGGCTCCTCACCGGCCTTCCCAAAAAGACCATTAGACAGCTGCAGCTCATCCAGAACACTGCTGCCAGGATTCTGACTAGAACCAGAAAATCTGAGCATATCACACCAGTCCTCAGGTCCTTGCACTGGCTCCCAGTTACATTTAGGATTGATTTTAAAGTATTTTTACTCATATACAGGTCCTTCTAAAAAAATTAGCATATTGTGATAAAGTTAATTATTTTCCATAATGTAATGATAAAAATTAAACTTTCATATATTTTAGATTAATTGCACACCAACTGAAATATTTCAGGTATTTTATTGTTTTAATACTGATGATTTTGGCATACAGATCATGAAAACCCAAAAATCCTATCTCAAAATTTAGCATATTTCATCAGACCAATAAAAGAAAACTGTTTTTAATGCAAAAAAAAAAAAAAAGTCAACCTTCAAATAGTTATATTCAGTTATGCACTCAATACTTGGTCGGGAATCCTTTTGCAGAAATGACTGCTTCAATGCGGCGTGGCATGGCCTTAAGCTCATCCAGAGTGTTGGGTCTTGAGTCTCTCAACTTTCTCTTTACAATATCCCACAGATTCTCTATGGGGTTCAGGTCAGGAGAGTTGGCAGGCCAATTGAGCACAGTAATACCATGGTCAGTAAACCATTTACCAGTGGTTTTGGCACTGTGAGCAGGTGCCAGGTCATGCTGAAAAACGAAATCTTCATCTCCATAAAGCTTTTCAGCAGATGGAAGCATGAAGTGCTCCAAAATCTCCTGATAACTAGCTGCATTGACCCTGCCCTTGATAAAACACAGTGGACCAACACCAGCAGCTGACATGGCACCCCAGACCATCACTTACTGTGGGTACTTGACACTGGACTTCGGGCATTTTGGCATTTCCTTCTCCCCAGTCTTCCTCCAGACTCTGGCACCTTGATTTCCGAATGACATGCAACATTTGCTTTCATCCGAAAAAAGTACTTTGGAGCACTGAGCAACAGTCCAGTGCTGCTTCTCTGTAGCCCATTTCCTGCACACGCCTGTGCACGGTGGCTCTGGATGTTTCTACTCCAGACTCAGTCCACTGCTTCCGCAGGTCCCCCAAGGTCTGGAATCGGTCCTTCTCCACAATCTTCCTCAGGGTACGGTCACCTCTTCTCGTTGTGCAGCGTTTTTTGCCACACTTTTCCCTTCCCACAGACTTCCCACTGAGGTGCCTTGATACAGCACTCTGGGAACAGCCTATTCGTTCAGAAATTTCTTTCTGTGTCTTACCCTCTCGCTTGAGGGTGTCAATGATGGCCTTCTGTACAGCAGTCTGTTCGGCAGTCTTACCCATGATTGCGGTTTTGAATAATGAACCAGGCTGGGAGTTTTTAAAAGCCTCAGGAATCTTTTGCAGGTGTTTAGAGTTAATTAGTTGATTCAGATGATTGGGTTAATAGCTCGTTTAGAGAACCTTTTCATGATATGCTAGTTTTTTGAGATAGGAATTTGGGGTTTTCATGAGCTGTATGCCAAAATCATCAGTATTAAAACAATAAAAGACCTGAAATATTTCAGTTGGTGTGCAATGAATCTAAAATATATGAAAGTTAAATTTGTATCATTACATTATGGAAAATAATGAACTTCATCACAATATGCTAATTTTTTTGAGAAGGACCTGTACTCACTTGAGTTGTTCCAAAAACTGTTTCTTGAGCTGGATCCTCCAAAACTCCAATGTTCAGAGGTTAAAAAATTATCTTCTTGCATAGTAGTGGTTCATGATCATCCCACAGAATGGGTATTCCTGATGGAAGTGTTTCTGTTATCAGATTAATTCTGTTGAAGGGATAGTTCACCCAAAAAGTTGATGTTGTCATAATGTACTCTCCCTCAATTTGTCCCAAACCTGTACGAGTTTCTTTCTTCTGTTGAACACAAAAGATATTTTAAGTGAAGTGACGTGACATTCAGCCAAGTATTAAAGAGTGTTTGTTAACACAGTTAAAGGTTGCCATTGACTTTGCATAGTATACTTTTTTTTTCCTACCATGGAAGTCGATGGCAACTTTCAACTATCTGTTAACCAACATTCATTAAAATATATTTTGTGTTCAACAGAAGAAAGAAACTCGTACAGATTTGGGACAACTTGAGCGCAAGTAAATTATGACAACATCATCTTTTTGGGTGAACTATCCCTTTAATATTGATGTAAGTGTTGCTTTTATTTTTTTTATGGTTTAATGTTGAGTGTGACTGCAAATGGCTGGTATGCACCAGGAACAAAGTAAGATGTCATTTCTCTTACGGCTATCGTATTTTACATGTAATCTACTTGAATACTAAGATGGATGAAATGTTTCATAAGGTTTAATCATGTCCCTTATGGCTACTTAACAGTTTTTAATTTTTGCAATCTACTGGAATATTAAAATGGTTAAAATGTTTCAAAGGTTGATTTTAGACTTTGTCTTATGTTTAATTGACAAATAAATTGTCAATAAAAAAATGTGTTTCTTTCTTTATTTGGTTTTATTATATTAATTATAAAGGGTAAATAGTGTAATAAAAAAGTGAATGCAACATTTTGATAATTTATAGTCCAATATCAAGTTAAATTCACTTTTACATGTAGTAAACATAGCACATTTGTTTGGTTAAATTTCACCCAATATTTCAATTATATCTACTTTTTACTGACAATTACTCAATTTAAATAGTATATTCCATTGATTTCACAGCTTTAAAACTTACTCAATTTTTTTGAGTGTAAAAATGTTTCACCAAAAAAATTGAGTAAATAATAGTTAAACTTTTTACAGTGCAAGAATTTGAGGAAACAAGATTTTGACACTATTTTAAGAAATCTTAACTGATGAAAAACATTTTAAATCTTGCAATAAATAAATGCCATCTCAGTTCTGCTTTCTGAGTATGAATTATAATATGCAATAACAGACAATACTCAAGCATTGTGAAATATTTAGCAACAAACTCAACTGACTGATTTCTCTTTCGTCTGATTTCATGAGTCTCTTCAGACCTATAGAATGAGTTTTGAATTGTTTTATAATGTATGATTAGAACAGAGCGTATTGTGTGTATATAAAGTGTGTGAATAATGAATGATAGGTAATAATGAAATGTTTAACTCTTGAGTCAGTGTTACTCTATGAACACTTTGTAACAAGATGTTTCAGGAAATACAGCAGCTTCTCTGCATTCCTCATTTTAAGGCCAGAATTGGTAAAAGGACTAGTAATGATTGATCAGTTTACTCAGCAGAAATGAGATCCGTTCTGACGGCTCTTAACTGGCTCCAGGAAATACAGCCATTAAGAATTATTGACACTTATTTGCTCAGACTCATATTCTGTCTTAATATGTTTATTAAGTGCCAAGTCTACATCTAGACAAGACATATTATATGATACAGAGCATGTTTCAAATTCACCAATATAGATGAAGTATATAATGTTATGGGTACCGGCACATGTTTAGATGAAGGAGAAACTTTGGAAGGAGGACACAATAATATCTAGACTCTGTATTGATCACACAGCTCTTAATCAATCACTATTTATTATTGATAAACATGAATGAGGTAATTACAATAAATGTGGTCTACCAGAGACTGTGAACATATACTATTAAACTGAGAAGCACATGAAAGAGAAAGAATAAGATTATTAGAAGAATTAAGTATTCTGAATATTGAAAATATAACAGTTAAGACAACACTAAAGAATGCTCAGCACAGTATAAAGCATATTATACTATTATAAGTTATTGGAAAACAATAGGTTTAATAAATAGGATTTAAGATCACGTAATGAAGTGTACAGAATAATTGTATCATTTTGTTTGTTTGTTTGTTTATTAATATCCGTCACGCTCCACACTCCAGTCCAGCAGGAGGTGCAAATACACCTTTAAATGAGTTTGTAACTGCCTTTGAAAGAAGAAGAAGAAGAAGAAGAAGAAGAAGAAAAAGAAGAAGAGACACAGTTGTGAACACCTTAGTGACATCCATAAGCAGCAGAAAGAACTTGCGCTCAGAGAGAAAGGAAGTGAAGTTGAAAAGGGAGGATGGTATGTCAACTCTAGATGTGGATTTTACAATGTCAGAGCTCAACATAGCTCTGCTAAGCACTGGGTATACAGCACCTGGGCAAGATCAATTATGTTCTGACAGTTACCAGTAGAATCATTAGAGTTAGTATAAAGACTCTTTAATAAAATCTGGAGGGATGGAATAGTACCGTAAAGTTGGAAAAGTGCAGTAATATTACCATTTAACAAGCCTGGTAAGAATCCAGCTAATCCTGATAACTATAGGCCCATAGCTTTGACATCTCACTTATGCAAATGGATGGAGAGGATAATAGTTCGCAGATTATCACATATATTGGAACCGAGAGGAATACTGACCAACATACAAAGTGGATTTCGAAAAGGACGCTCCACAACAGATGCTCTAGTTAGAGTAAGTAATGATGTGGATAAGGCACTGAGAATGAAAGAACTAATGACAATAGTATATTTTGATATAGAAAAGGCATATGATACCATGTGGAGGGAAGGACTGCTTATTAAACTAAGTAGTATGGGTATTGGAGGAAGGCTATATAATTGGATCATGGATTTCTTAACAGGTAGGAAAAATCAAGTTAAGGTTGGATCAGAGGTGTCTATAAAATTTGATGTAGACAACGGTATTCCCCAGGGGAGTGTAATTAGCCCGATACTATTTAACATAATGATAAATGGATGCATCAGATCAGCACTATATGCCGATGATGGAAGGAATGTGTCATATGTATTAGGTAATATAAGGAAAGCAATTAGGGAAGTAGAAATGTGGTCATATAAGTGGGGATTCAAGATGTCGACAAGAAAATCTTGTTATATGATGTTTACAAAGAAGCGCAAGTGCCATGATGAAAGGTTAACATTATATGAGCAGCCAATGGTGAACGTAAATGAATTTAAGTACTTGGAACTATTGTTTGATAGTAGGTCTCCATGGAAAACACATATAAAGCACTTGGAAACTAAAAGCAAAAAAGCTTTAAACCTCCTGAGAGCTGTGGCTGGATGTGACTGGGGTGCAGACAAGCAGTCATTAATTAATATCTATAGGGCTTGCATGAGGTCATCAATAGACTATGGTTGTGTAGTTCATGGAGCAGCGTCAAAAACAATATTGGGAAAAATTTATAGATTACAATATAGAGCATTACGTGTATGCATCGAAGCTGTTAAGACAACCCTCATTAATGCTATACTCATAGAAGCAGGAGAGATGCCACTGGAGTTAAGAAGAGAGAAACTGACAATGGTGTATTGGATCTGATTAAAAGGAAGTGGGAAAGAAAACCCAGCAAAAGAAACGATACAGGAATGTTGGGAGTATTCCAAGTTTCAGGGGCTTGGGTTTGGATGGACGAGGGAAATGAGAGTGAGGGAATATGAAATGGAAACCTTAGATTTCACCATGGTCAATTCAGTGAGTATCATTCCACCATGGCTGTTCCCAGAAGTAAAGGTTGATATTAATATATTGGAAGAGAAAAGAGAATGGAGAATGGAGGAAGTGGGAATTAAAACAAGCATTTACATAAAAAAACAGTTATTATAATTATTAAAAAAAAAATTACACGGACGGATCCAAGAACAAACAGGATTGTGTGGGAGTTGGAATACATATCCCAGAATTTAAAATAAATCTCTCCAAAAGACTGTCTGGTCGATTTTCTGTATATACATCAGGGTGGCATAGAAGTACAGTTTTGCTGGGTGCCAGCACATGATGGGGTTAAAGGGAACGAGAAAGCAGATAAACTGGCTAAAGAGGGGCTGCTATAGGAAATAATAATTACAATTCCACTAGGAAAAGGTGAAGGTAAAGCATTGGTTAAGAAGAAAGGACTTGAAATATATAAGAAATGGTGTGAGGAAGACAGGAAAGGTAGGAGATATTATAAAATACAAAAAAACTGTCAGTATAAAGAATTACATGGAAAAGACCAGGAGAGAGGAAATTGTAATGACATGATTAAGAGTGGATCACAAAGGGCTGAATGGCAAACTATTTTTTAATGGGGAAAAGGAATAGAGAGAGCTGTGAAAACTGTGGGGTTAAAGAAAATGTTGAACACGTAATATTGTACTGTAAATTGAATGAGGTGGAAAGACGGGTGTTTAAAGATAAGGTTCAAGAGACAGGGCAGGAGTGGAATCTAGTAGGGATACTGGGACTAGAATGAGAGAGAGACGAAACAAGAATCACCAGGAAGGAACTATTTACATTTTTAAAAGACTCGGGTTGTGGAATAGAATATGAAATTGTAAAATTACATGATTATACATACTCCAGTACAGTAGGCGGCGGTATGCACCAGCACCTTATAAAAGAAGAAGAAGAAGAAAGAAGAATATTAATATACGGGGTTGTTCTACCGTATTTAATATGTACATATTTATATAATAAGTATGCGCATAGGTGAAAAATTCCCTCTGACTATTCTCGACGACCACACTCCTGTCTGGTAGATGGCGGTAAATGCACCTTAAGTTGGTTTGCCAACCGCCAGTTAAACTCTAAAAGAAGAAGAAGAAGAAGAAGATGAATGAGTATTGAAACCGAAAGTAAACTGGAGAGAAAACACGTGTTCTGAAGAGTTAAACTCCTTCTGTTCTGATCTCAGAGTTGACGGTAATGTAACGCTTGCTTCAGCGCTTGTGGGTGTTTTCGGGGCTTTAATTGAATGTTTATAGGAATAAAACCCTCGAATACTGACGAGCTCTTTTTCCTCACTTTATTCTCTGGTTTACCAAACTCCTCACTCCTCTCTCTTTTCCGCCTTCCGCCCCGTCAGAATAAAAGTCCTCATAACAACAGGTACTTTAACATGGGGCATTTCTAACACAAAAATAAAATGGTTTAATTTTAACTCTTACAGTAAGTTGAGTTGTCAGCTTCTAATATCATGTATTATTGTAGAATGTCGCTCTCGTGTTAAACTCTTCACACTTTAACGGAGATTTTAGGGAGTTTTTGTGACAGATTAAAATGATGTGAAGACAATCAGGAAGAAGAAAATGTTTCCGTTTTGGGATGAAGATCGCAATGAAGCTATAAGAAATAAAAGAAAAGCGTTTAGGAAACTGAAAAGAAACTGTAATCAATCGTAAAGAGGCTCAAGCTGTGGAGGTCAGAAAGACTGAAAGAGATTTTTGTAGATCATTCTGTAATGAAAAAGGTAGAAGTCATCCTGTAAAAGACATGTTGATCTGAAATCAATATCTGTTATGGTTGAATCACAGGACCGGAGACCAGTTAGTCATGAAAATAAAGAAAACTCTTTGAATGAGAGAGAAGGTGTGTCCAAAAACTTTTGGTCTGTACTGTGTATATATATATATACAAGTAATGGTCGATGGTCGTGAGGTCAGAGGTCAGATTCTGTCGATGGTCAGAGGTCAGATTCTGCCGATGGTCGTGAGGTCAGAGGTCAGATTCTGCCGATGGTCGTGAGGTCAGAGGTCAGAATCTGTCGATGGTCGTAAGGTCAGAGGTGAGATTCTGCTGCAGATCCTCATTCTCTTGAATCTGATTGTGTGTGCGGTGTTAAACTGTGTTTCACTGCTATCTCTGGAATAATAATCACAGTGTTGTGTGTCATTTGTCTCTTGTGTTTCTATAAGCAGGTCTGAAGTTATTATGGAGAACAGAGAGAGTCAGAGATCTTCATCTCCAGATCACAGCTGTGTGTCTCTGAAGAGTGACTGGTCCATGGGTGATTGTCCTAAATTCAATTAATTCAAATAAAAGCAGAATCACACTGATGTTTTCAGACGCTCAGAAAATTTGTGATGTGACTGAGACTTCATCAGTGGCTGTGTTGATGTCAAAGCTGATGAAAGGAGAGCTGCTTCCCTCTGCTCTCATCTGGATCACCTCCAGACCAGCAGCAGCCAATCAGATCCCCTCCAAATACATCCACCGTCTGACAGAAATTCAAGGATTCACTGAGCCTCAGAAGGAGGAATATTTCAGGAAGAGAATCAGTGATGAGCATCAAGCCAGCAGAATCATCTCACACATCAGAAGAGCAAGAAGCCTCCACATCATGTGCCACATCCCCGTCTTCTGCTGGATCTCATCCACTGTGCTTCAGAAGCTCCTGGAAGAAGATCTGAGAGCAGAAATCCCTCAAACTCTGACTGAAATGTACATCCACTTCCTGCTGATTCAAATCAACATGAGGAAGCAGAAGTATGAAGAGAGAGATCCAGAGAAACTCCTGCCGTCCGACAGAGAAGTGATTGTGAAACTTGCTGAAGTGGCTTTCAAACAGCTGATGAAGGGCAATGTGATGTTCTATGAGGAGGACCTGATTGAGAGCAGCATAGACGTCACTGACGCCTCGGTGTATTCTGGGATTTGCACTGAGATCTTTAAGCAGGAATCTGTGATTCATCAGAGGAAAGTCTACAGCTTCATTCATCTGAGCGTTCAGGAGTTTCTCGCTGCTTTCTATCTGCTTTACTGCTATTTAACAAAGAACAAGAAAACACTGCAGGAATTCAGTTTTTACAGATTAAAGATATACTCTGATGAAGTCTCTCTGTATGATCTACTAACTTCAGCAGTAGATAAATCTCTTGAGAGTGAGAATGGACGTCTGGATCTGTTCCTGCGGTTCCTGCTGGGCGTCTCACTGGAGTCCAATCAGAGACTCTTACAGGATCTACTGACACACACAGAGAACAGCTCAGAGACCATCAGCAGAACCACACAGTACATTAAACAGAAGATCAAAGATGATGAAGATGATAACATTAGATGGACGATGGTCAAGAGAAGTAATCCTCTCTCAGCTGATCAGTCGATCAATCTGTTCCTCTGTCTGCTGGAAGTGAAAGATCAGACTCTGTTCAGAGAGATTCAGGAGTTTGTGAAATCAGACAAACACTCTCTGCTGAGCAGTGGATATACTCTCTGCTGCTCAGTGTTCAACAATCTCCTACATGCTTCAGATTTCAGAGGAGACACTGGATGAACTGAACACCATGAAATACAACACATCAGCTGAGGGGAGAAGAAGACTGATACCAGCTGTGATCAACTGCAGAAAAGCTCTGTGAGTGTTTCATCATCAACTAAAGGATCATATTTAATAATGAATCTGACTCCTCTAAAATAAATGTTCCTGAATGAGAAATTTTCTCCTGAATAACAGGCCAGAATCTTAAAGGAGTCCCAACATGTGTTTTTAATCCAGTAGATATTAGAGTAAAATATACTAGAGTAAAATGATGATATATATATAGTGTAATGATGATATAAAGTTTCTATCTTTAGGGGTTTATATCTGTAGTAATGTTCAGAGGATCAAAGAGGAAGGAGACCGGGGTCGGCGTTCTGATTATCCATAAGGGCACTTGGGCCAGTGCCCAGGGGCACCAACCATTCACGACAACTAGGGGGGCACCACATGACACAAGCTTTAAAAATATTTTTCGTAAATTGTTATTATTAACTTGAAATTCTTAAAAGACCATGCATAACTCGTTTATGAACACTAACTTAACAACAATAATAATAATAAATTATAAATAAATAATTAAAGCTGCAAGCAGCGATGAACGGGCCCTCGCACCCGGGCTCACCGCCATCGTGTGGCTTTAGTAAAAAGGTGAACGTTGAGAAATATGCATTTAATGTCCTAAATATAAGTGGAATATATCAAAGTATATCCCATATATGTGCCAATCTTACCGTTGCCAGCAGGTGGCGCTATCATTATAATGGAATATTGGCCTTCAGATGTGTTCAGGCCAGGACTCTTATCAAACAAGTGAAGTTTGGGGAAGATTGAACATTTTATGCTTGAGTTACAACAACTTCTCTTGCTGTGGCAAGACATCAAATTTTGTCATGGCGCCATGAAAACGCCCTTTAACAAAAACTCAAGATCTTCAAAAGTTAACATTGCACAGGCCTTTAGATTAGACTGACCACAAAATATATGTTAATCTCAAAAAAATTATAGGAGTAGTTTGTCGCAGCGTAAAATATGTAACTTCCTGTTGCCAATAGGTGGCGCTATGACTATAACTGAATATTGGCATGTAGATCTGTTCAGGTCAAGAGTCTTATCCAACATGTGAAGTTTGGGGCAGATTGGACATTGTATGTCTGAGTTACAGCAACTTCCTTTTTCATGGCGAAACATCGAAATTTGTCAGGCCGCCATGGACCCGCCCTTTAACGAAACCTCAAGTCCTTCGCAATTTATTATCGCAAAGGGCTTTAGATTACACTGACCAAGTTTGGTGTTGATCTGAATAAATCTCTAGGAGGAGTTCGTTAAAGTACAACCCCTGAAAATGGCAAAAACAATACCAATTTTGAAGGGAAAATTCAAAATAACCGACTTCCTGTTGGGATCCGGATTTCGTACCAAGAGACTTTTTTGTAGGTATTGGTGCGTTACATGTGTGTACCAATTTTTGTACATGTACGTGAAACATAGCTCGAGGCGCACTCCGTTGAAAGTGTATAGGTGGCGCTATAGAGCCATTCTGCCACACCCGGTGGAATATTGGCCTGCAGATCTGTTCAGGTCAGGACTCTTATCACACATGTGAAGTTTGGGGAAGATCGGACATTTTATGCCTGAGTTATAACATCTTTTATTCCCATGGCGAGACATCGAACTTCGTCGCGGCGCCATGAACAAGCCTTTTAACGAAAACTCAAAATCTTCACGACTGAACATCGCACAGGCCTTTAGATTAGACTGACCACAAAAAAGACACTGATGTCATAAAATTTCTAGGAGTAGTTCGTCGCAGCGTAAAATATGTCACTTCCTGTTGCCAATAGGTGGCGCTATGACTATAACTGAATATGGGCATGTCAATCTGTTCAGGTTCGGAATCTCATCAAACATGTGAAGTTTGGGGCAGATTGGACATTGTATGTGTGAGTTATAGCAACTTCATTTTTCATGGCGAATCATCGAAATTCGCCAGGCCGCCACGGACACGCCCTTCAACGAAAACTCAAGATCTTCGCAATTTAACATCGCAAAGGCCTTTAGATTAGGCATACCAAATTTGGTGTTGATTTGAAGAACTCTCTAGGAGGAGTTCGTTAAAATACAACACATGGAAATGACCAAAATTACACAAAATATGCTCATAATATTAAAAATAACCGACTTCCTGTTGGGTTTAGAATTTCGCTCCAAGAGTCTTTTTTGTAGGTATTGGTGTGTTACATATGTGTGCCAATTTTCGTGCATGTACGTGAAACATAGCTGGAAGGCTGTTGATTTTCTTGGTATAGGTGGCGCTGTCGAGCCATTTTGCCACACCCTCTTCTGAATCCTATATCAGACGAAAATTTTCACCAGGTTTGACGCGTGTGCAAAGTTTCATGACTTTTTGAGCATGTTAAAGCCCTCAAAAATGCGATTCATTCGGGAGAAGAAGAAGAAGAATAATAATAATAATAATAAAAAACAAAGCAGATACAAGAGGGTCCTCGCACCTCGGTGCTCGGGCCCTAATTAAAGCTGCAAGCAGCGATGAACGGGCCCTCGCACCCGGGCTCACCGCCATCGTGTGGCTTTAGTAAAAAGGTGAACGTTGAGAAATATGCATTTAATGTCCTAAATATAAGTGGAATATATCAAAGTATATCCCATATATGTGCCAATCTTACCGTTGCCAGCAGGTGGCGCTATCATTATAATGGAATATTGGCCTTCAGATGTGTTCAGGCCAGGACTCTTATCAAACATGTGAAGTTTGGGGAAGATTGAACATTTTATGCTTGAGTTACAACAACTTCTCTTGCTGTGGACAAGACATCAAATTTTGTCATGGCGCCATGGAAACGCCCTTTAACAAAAACTCAACATCTCCAAAAGTTAACATTGCACAGGCCTTTAGATTAGACTGACCACAAAATATATGTTAATCTCAAAAAAATTATATGAGTAGTTTGTCGCAGCGTAAAACATGTCACTTCCTGTTGCCAATAGGTGGCGCTATGACTATAACTGAATGTGGGCATGGAGATCTGTTAAGGGCAGAAGTTTTATCTAACATGTGAAGTTTGGGGCAGATTGGACATTGTATGTCTGAGTTACAGCAACTTCCTTTTTCATGGCGAAACATCGAAATTTGTCAGGCCGCCATGGACACACCCTTTAACGAAATCTAAAGATCTTCGCAATTTAACATCGCAAAGGGCTTAAGATTACACTGACAAGGTTTGGTGTTGATCTGAATAAATCTCTAGGAGGAGTTCGTTAAAGTACAACCCCTGAAAATGGCCAAAAAAACGCCAATTTTGCAGAGAAAATTCTAAATAACCGACTTCCTGTTGGGATTCGGATTTCATACCAAGAGACTTTTTTGTAGGTATTGCTGTGTTACATGTGTATACCGATTTTTGTACATGTACGTGAAACATAGCTCGAGGCGCACTCTGTTGAAAGTGTATAGGTGGCGCTATCGAGCCATTTTGCCACACCTGATGGAATTTTGGCCTTCAGATGTGTTCAGGCCAGGACTCTTATCACACATGTGCAGTTTGGGGAAGATCGGACATTTTATGCCTGAGTTATAACATATTTTATTCCCATGGCGAGACATCGAACTTCGTGACGGCGCCATGGACACGCCTTTTAACGAAAACTCAAGATCTTCACAACTTAACATCGCACAGGCCTTTAGATTAGACTGACCACAAAAAATACATTGATGTCATAAAATTTCTAGGAGTAGTTCATCGCAGTGTAAAATATGTCACTTCCTGTTGCCAATAGGTGGCGCTATGACTATAACTGAATATGGGCATGTCAATCTGTTCAGGTCAGGAGTCTTATCAAACATGTGAAGTTTGGGGCAGATTGGTCATTGTATGTCTGAGTTATAGCAACTTCCTGTTTCATGGCGAATCATCGAAATTCGCCAGGCCGCCACGGACACGCCCATTAACGAAAACTCAAAAGCTTCGCAATTTAACATCGCAAAGGCCTTCAGATTAGGCATACCAAATTTGGTGTTGATCTGAATGAATCTCTAGGAGGAGTTCGTTAAAATACAACGCATGGAAATGACAAAAATGACACAAAATTTGCTCATAATATTAGTAATAACCGACTTCCTGTTGGGTTTCGGATTTTGCTCCAAGAGACTTTTTTGTAGGTATTGGTGTGTTACATGTGTATACCGATTTTCATACATGTACATGAAACGTAGCTCGAGGCGCACACCGTTGAACGTGTATAGGTGGCGCTGTTGAGCCATTTTACCACACCCACTTCTGAAACCCATATCAGACGTAAATTTTCGCCAGTTCTGAGGTGTGTGCAAAGTTTCATGACTTTTCGAGCATGTTTAGGCCCTCAAAAATGCGATTCATTTTGGAGAAGAATAATAATAATAATAATAATAATAATAATAATAATAATAATAATAATAATAATAATAATAATAATAATAAACGGAGCAATTCCAAGAGGGTCCTCACACCATCGGTGCTCGGGCCCTAAATATAGCTGCAAGCAGCGATGGCGGGCTCAAGCCACCAATGCCATCACCACCCCGGTGGCATCAGGTAAACTGTGTCCAGCGGGCACATGCATTCACAATATCCCTCTGGCAGTGAGGTTTTAAAGGATATGGCGGTTAAAGGGTTAATCCAAATCATCTAGACTTTAAAATCACATTCACAGAACAATATATATATATATATATATATATATATATATATATATATATATATATATATATATATATATATATATATATATATTTAGTAACACTTTACAATAAGATTTCAATTATAAACATTATGTTAACATGAACAATATTTATATAGCATTCATTCATGTCAGTTAATATTCCAAACTTAAACATTAAAACATTGTTTTATTGTGGTTTTTTTCCAAGCACATTTTACCAATTCCAAACCATATCAATCTTAATAACTACCATTATTTTTTATTTAATCATTTATGAGTGCTATACAATAGTCCAGGAAAGCTGGAAGATAAAAACTCCTTATATTCATGTGTGCAGAATCATTAGGCATGTTTTCTTTTACAGATGAAATGCGCTATAAAAAAGAGTTTTAACTCAAACTGTTTTAACTCAAAGTCGAAAATTATGAAATACCCATGAGAAATATCAAACACAAATGCAATACAGAAATGGATAAGTTGAGACTTGACCATTGTACAAAAATGCTGACTGGGTCATGAGGTCAGAAAAGAAGAAGAAGAAAAAAACAGGTCAAGAAGAACTGACAAAAATAATTGCAAAATAATTAGGAATTAATGTGAAGATTAATTTTTAGTCAATTCTGCAAGACAGACTTTCAGGAAAGGAGGTGGAATAAAAATGAGCTCCTAAATCTTAATCCCGGATTCAGGAAAATATTCCTCAAACCATCGGACAAGAGGAGGTGGTGCTGGTCCTTCACGAGTCACTCTAATCTGTTCATAAAGCCTATATATAAAGTCTTTATATATAGTATTTCACAATACTTCATGGTATTCTAATTAAATCATTTTTTGGAATCTTAGATCTCTCAGAACCTGACACATTGTAATTCTGAGACTCCAGGAAAGTGGCAGTTCTGTAAAATGTTGGCACTGGAGACTAAATGCTCCCTGATAGTTTCACACCTAATTCACTTAACACACACACACACACACACACATCCACATACACACACACACACATTACCCACAGTGACAGAGGGACAGAGTGACATCAGATGTATGATAGTTTTTTAATTTTCTATCATCCATATAGTGTTGTATAGTCATGAAACTATGCATATTTCCTCAGAATGACTTGTCTTCTATGTGTACATTTTTTTGAAGTGTTTAGAAGCTGCACTTAAAAAAATAAAAGACATTTACTGGTTACTTTTTTACTGTTATTTCAAAAAATCACCACGACAAAACCATTCAAGCCATTCAAAATTCATCCGCACCTGTACTGTAAGATACATTCTTTAAACAGTGGTAAAAGAGGATGTGGTGCTGAACCTTCAAGAGTCACTCAAAACTTATCTGTCCATAAAGCCTATAAAGAATTATTCTTAATATACAGTTCACAATACTTCAGCATGTTGTTCTAATTTAGTGAGGGTCATTTTATCAGTAAAATACATAAAATTCATATTATTTTTCTTTGAAAGATTTCTATAAATGATTTAAATCATACTTGTTTCTACAATAATTATTTAAAAGTGATCCTATATCTCCATCTGGTGGCCATTATTGGTACTAAGAATTGCCAGCTTGATTTATATGTTATGATAGTTTTAATTTTATGCTGGCTCTTGAAAATGATAAAGCTATGAAACTTACTGTGCTTCCTTCAAATGATGACTTCTAGGTATATAAAAAATTATGAAGAGTTGGAATTAAAAATTTTAAAGATATAGTAAAATAACTATGGTATTTTTTTATGTTACTTTAATAAATCGCTATGGCCACACCATTTAAGGTATCCTAAACCCATTCGCAATTTAACATCTTCAGTATATGGCTTCATGTTAAAAAAGTTCGGTGTGAACTACTTGTGTCTTCTTGGAGGAGAATGAATTCATTTACAGGCTGAGTTTATCATAAATCCACAATAACATTTCTGAGTTCTGTATCAATCTGTGTTGTTGTTTGTTTATTTTTATTTTTTTATTTTTCATAGGAAGATAACTGACCCTTTACTCTCCTTTTTAATAAATGAGCTATTTATAGCTGTATTTATAAACTGCTTACTACTGACTATTAATATTGGGACAAGGCTTTATGAAGCATGAACTGACTATTTACTAATGAGTGCAGTTATTATAAAGTGTTATCAATGCATTTGCTAATGTTAACAAATTAGACATTATTTTACAGTGTTATCAAATCCCTTAAATGATTTGTAAGTGTTTTGTAATGATTTTATTGACCTAAAAGCATTTGTGAAAGTTCTGCTTGCATTACAGCTTAGTCTTGATCTGTGAGCTGAACAGATTTACTGTTACATCCATGAGATTATGTAAGTTCAAATAAATATCATGTCACAGGATGTCAGAGGTCAGTATCAAATTAGTTTGAAATTATTATTTGCAGCACAAATAAGGTTTTTTAGGATTTTTAAAAATCCCTAAAACTGTCAGAAAAGGATAAGGCCTAAGATTTCTATGTGAGTGGCTAAATTTGTTTGTTTTTATAACTATAATGCATAAACTATGAAACTATACAAAATGTATAAAAAAGTACAAGTTATTCTTTTCCAATGTTTTTTATTTATTTACATTTTTTTTTTTTTTTTTTGGGATTTACATTTTTAAAAATTAGCCTATGGCAATCATTCTAAACAGCTTGAATAAAACCTGTTAATATTTATTATAGACCACTATAACTGTGTATAATCTAACAAACGAGTTTATTATGAAAATAAAGTGTGTACACCAGATAAATTGGACGATAAAGAAATTGCTAACAATAGTATAATAGAGCATGTTTTAGGTTTTTAGGCGTTTAGATGCAGAAATGGACAAATCAAATGTAAAATCAAATGTAATTGATTTAATTAAATATAGATTAAGTCTTGTTAGAGCAAAATAATAAATAAATACGTACACACATTAAAAAAGCAGCCAAGATGAATGAGTTTAATTTTTTATATAGATTAAAATTGAAGACAGAAGCAGCTGGTATATGCGGTCACTTAATATTAAAATCCAGTAGATCCACTTCAGATATATTTCTCAACAGTTTATGTTCACGTGGCTGTTTTCGTTTATATTCGCCAAGCTATTATGTATTTTGAAATAATCTTGTCCGTGATGTGTTCGTTTCTTACGACGAAAGGCAGAATCCTGCAGCTCGAGAGAGAAATGTTATTCTGCCAGTCGCGCTTTCAAATAGTCTTGCACACTTAAACAGGTCACAAACACCTGCATTTAGCTCGTGTAGTGTTATAATGGATGTATTGTGTGCATTTATGGCAATAATTTATTTTGAAAAGCTCTTAAACAAGAATAAATTCGTTTGTTTTGAACTTGTGACACTGTGCGCGCTGATCGGAGGCAGTGATTTCATATAGGCAGGCCGCGAATATTTCATTTTCACACAAACAGTTCAAAAACATCTTAATTTAGCTCTTGGTGTGCTCTAATTGGTGAATTG